>NW_027097950.1:0-40000 GCF_019320115.1 Miscanthus floridulus | reverse complement strand
ACCATTCTGTTGAAGCGACCGTTGTTAGTCGCTGAATTCTCACTCTTGGTAGTAGGAGAATTCTTACTCTCATCGAAAGAGGATAGACACTAGAAGTTGGGGCAATTTTCTTGTCTATTTCTCACACAAACTCAAACAAATGCCATACCAACTTGAGGGGTTGGGGTTACATATTTATAGGCTGCTAGCCAGCCAAGCATATGCCAAGATGCTAGTCTAAGATGCTAATATGCTGTCCTAGCTAAGATGTTGTCCTCTAGTCTAAGATGCTGTCATCTAAGATGCTGTCCTCTAGTCTAAGATGCTGTCCTAAAAACAGAAAAACAGCCACAAGAACCATGTGAGCAGCACAGCCCCACAAAGACCAGCCACACATGAGACTTATCCATCAACCATGTGATCTATTTTGGTCATTGTGGGTGTCTGCTGATCGTTACACCAAGTGAATCTTTTGCCTTGTAGGTCAATCGGTGCAAGCCCTAGATTATCAATGGCGTACTTGAAGTTATTGAGCATTGACAAATTGATGTGTGCACTGTTTTTGTCTTGTGCTTGGTAAATTAAGTTAAAATCCCCTAGCAGTAGCCATGCTGGAAGGACATGCTGCCGCAGGTCCAAGATTTCTTGCATAAAAGCGATTTTATCTGCATCGGCCTAGGGGCCATAGACTCCGGTAATGGACCAGGATGTATTCTCTGCGAGCATGGTGATCGTTGCAGTGACTGTGTTTGGCGTTAAGCTTGTTTGCTGAATCCTGAAGAAGCGCTCTGACGCCGCAATCAGGATACCGCCGGAAGCCCCTATTGATGGAAGACAGACAGCGTTATTTGCCATATCTGCTCCTGCTGTCTCTGTCAAAAGAGTTTGGTTCCAAGTGGTGATTTTTGTTTCTTGTAGGCATACAAGCGTCGCACCTGTGGATAAGATCTGATTACGTAATGTCGCTCGTTTTGCTCCATCGTTCAACCCCCTCACATTCCAGCAGATGATGTTACAGTTTTTGGTTGACATAATTAACCGAAACAACAATTAACATCGATAACCAGCTTGTCCATCTGAAGGAAGACCTACGTTGATCTCCAAGCAACCCGGGGATGGCCGAAGGCAACAGAGCCAGCAGGCCAGAGTCCTTCCCCAAGTTCTCGGTCTTGTGCTTACTAATCCAGGGCCGAAGGCAACGAGGCCAGCAGGCGCAGCGCCGAAGGCTCCATGGCCAGTAGGCGTACGACCACATAAGTCTCAAAGGTTCGAACATGGGCATGACAGCCCCGAAGAAGCCACGCAGGGCTCTACTAATATGACGAAACCTACGATATATAGGGCGTATCGCCCTAAACCCCTTGCCTGAAGGGGTTAACATTGATTACTTGATCCCCTCATGACCAGCGCCTAAGCCTCCATGGCCGGAGCCACGGCAGCCTTCTTCTGGATGGCGCTTGTCTTCTGCTTCTTGGCTTCCTGCTCAATGAGCATCTTGATGGCCTCCATCTTGGCACTTTCGATTGGCTGGTCAAAGTGCTGCACATAAAAATCGATGTCAGGGGTATCTTGAGTAGTGTCCTCACCCGACAGTTCCCCTAGCTTCTTTACTAACAATTCTTGGGCAATCTGAATCGCATCTTTGCCCGAATGTGCAGCTTTCTTTGCTAGTCTAGTGCTTTTTCTTTTACTTGAATTTGGTGGTGGACTGATATTCCAACTCTTATTTGTGGTGTTCTTGGTGTGAGTGAATGGTGTGTGCAGCCCCCCCCCCCTAATAAAGGTTGCATAATGGGTTTCGAAATTGTATGTAAGAAACTGTCAATCAGTGTAAAGTTGTTTCCAGAGTTGTTATTATTTAACTCTCGGCTAGACTGATCATCAATGGAAACAAATTGGTTGACATAATCTTGCTGGATGTGCGCAGATGTGGGCTCAGGTGGCACAGGTATTGTATACGTGTTTTGACTAGTCTGAGCAACTGTGGATGTCTCTGGTGACAGAGATTGGCTTTCAACTGACATAGTAGGAGGATCTAAACTACTCTGTGCTTGCAAGGAAACTGTAAGTTCGGGCAGTGTACAGTAGGAGAGCTCACCACCATGCCGTGAAGCTGATCCACCTGCAGACCCATCCACAGGTTGGTGATGACGTGCTGCACCACTTGCTCCTTCTCCACTGCTGCCTGATTTGGAATTATGTCATCGCTGTGTACGATGTTGGCTCCAAAGATGACTTCCCCCATTCCTGGAGTCTTGGTGTGCTCCAGGGTGTTGTTTGTAGCCACTGGAAAGGATGGGTTAGGCATGCTGGATTCAGGGACAATAGGATCAGGAGAACAGTATTGCAATTCAGAGCATGGGTTACCCTTAATCAGCATGATGCTATCATCAGGAATAGACCTCTTGGGGGGCTTCAGCTCCGATGCTATTGGATTTGCAAAGGACACCCTCTTGACTTTCTTCTCCACTTTGCGTGCCTTCACCATCCATACCTGAGTTGGAGCCTAATGGTGTTCTTGAGCCACCCTGCTTCTGCGCGGGGGAGACTCTGCGGCCACGCCATCTGTTTGAACTGATGCAGTCTTCAACTCCACCCCTGCAGCGTGCGTTCCTGGCCCAGCTTGAGAGGCTGCGATGGCGTCGAGTGCCATGGTGGCGCCTGTCATCATAGTCGTCATCATCCCTTCGTGGTTGGCGCCTGAGGTCGCGGCCACGATTGTTGCCGCGTCTGCCGTGGTGGCGCTCGCCCTCGGTGTCTGGCACCCCGTAGCTCCAGATCAACTCTCTGCGGGCCTTGCGGTTCGGAGGGCCGCCGGCCCTACCACGCCCCTGCAGAAAGGAGAGGTCTTCCACTACCTCAAAGTGGTTGCGCAGAACGTAGACATGGCCGCGCTTGAGGTCGACCGGGTCGTCGTGGTGAGGCGGCGCCAAGGGGAGCGGGATGGAGGTCGGTGGCAGCTCTCTGTCTGGCTCAATCACCGTGAGCCAAACCTCCGTCGGGATGTCGCAGGGATCGCAGCACCAGGCCCAAAGATCAAAGGACCTGGTGCGCTCTCTACGCCGGGTCGTCTCCTCCACATAGTGCACTGCACAACTCTTGCCCAGCGCCTTGGCAGCGACATCCTCCGCCCAGCGGTGCACAGGGATGCCCTCAATGCGTACCTTGACGTGGTACTCCCAGCTGACATTGTTGGCATAGCGGCGCTCGCTCCACTCGGCGAAGTGGAAGTCCCTGCCCCTGTCTGACATGACTCCCAGGTTCACCAAATGACGCCTGATCGTCGGATCGGAGAAGATGACGAGGTACTGCTCGAGGAAGTGCTTGACCACCTGGAAGTCGTCGTGGCCCAGGTTCAGCTGACTGCGGAGGGCGTCGCCGAGGTGGTAAGACTCCGTGTCGTGGTTGTTGCCGTTGAGCCAGCAAACAACAGCCTTGTTGATGAGCTCGTCGCGGCGGCGCCGGATGGAGCCCGTCGCCGAGACGGCACAGAAGCCGCGGGCGGGCCTGGCTCTCGGGTCCCCGGGGTACCTTGCAGCCGCCATCCCTTCTTGACCACGCACTACCTCCACAAAGGAACGGTGGTCGGACTTGTAGTATTCTGGAGGAAAGCTAAACTTGGTGGTGTTTGAATGGTTGCTACGCTCGCGGGGGACGAGGCTTTTAACATGTCGAACTCGCCGGTTGGGGTTGCAACCATCCGCACGGTGTCCTGAATGGAAACATTTCCAGCATCTCGGCGAAGAGGTACAGAGGCGCGCGATATGTTTTGGTGAAAAGCAATTAAAGCATCTGCCTTCCATCTTGCTCTTGAAGAATGTTGAGCCCGCAGACCTGTCTCTTGTTGGATTCGAGGTTTGAGCGGTCGCCGGATTTGAATCTGTTCGCTTCCGTCGGTATGACTTGGCCGGCTCCCATCCCTTCTCACTGATAACTGTGTTGAATTGATGAGCCTGCAGACGCGTGCCTGACGGATCAGAAGGGCCGCTGGGAACTGTCTTCACAGCGGCCGCTGAAGAAGTAGGCTGCTCGTCGGAGCCCGTAGCCTGGCCGCCATGAATGCCATCCGTGGCCAGCACTTGTTTCCCCTTTTGGCTCACCGGGAACCTGCAACGGAGGAGATTGTCTTCAATGTCGCTAGGTTCCGGGCGGGGGTTGGGAGATTGCTTCGAGAACGCCGTTGAAGAGATGGTCTGCTCGCCCCTGGCCGTCTCCTGGCTGCCATGAATGCCCGCTGTGCCCTGCGCTTGTTTCCGTTCTTGGGTTTCCGGAGTTCTGGAAATGGGGAGCCCGGAATCAATAGCCGTACCTTCTTGGGGCTCCTTGGTTTTTGCTTGAGCGCTTTCATTGACAGTCTTCTCGGTGAGGCCGGATCGAGGATTGATGTCAAGACTGCACGCCTGTCCCTGAGCACGGATTCTTGAGCTTGCACAAATCTCTTGCCAGGTCCGGTAGCAACGCCCAGGCTTGCTCCTGAATCTCTTGGTCTATCTCTGTGCGGCTTGCCGGAATCTGGCTGTCCTTATCTTCAGGCGAGGACGCCGGCGACGGAGCTGGCGACTGCCGACCGGCGTTAATGGTGGGCTGGGGGAGGGGGGGTGGATGAGACCCATCAACGTGTAGATCGGGCGGCAGGGGATTCGGATCTGGTGGTTGATGGCAGTGGGAGGAAGGGGATGGGGCGGATCTGGCCGGAGTTGGGTTCGGCGCGGGGACGAGGAAGGGGAGAAGCTGGTCGGGGTCGGGGTCCTCCATCCGTAGCTCCCTCACATAAATCTCACCGTGATTGCAGTTCTGAAGCAAAATAATAATTCAAAAAGAAAAAAGAAAGAAAAAGTCGAAATCAAGAGAGCTTAAATCGTCCTACAAACACACAAGCATCCACGAAACCTCAGCACCCAATTTCACCCTCAGCGATCCACCTAAACCCGAGCGAAGAGGGGCGCGGCCGTACCGCGTGATCTTCTCGACGTAGTCGGTCACAATGGTGGACCAGTAGGGCCCTAAGGCTGCCGTCCCCTCGACGACAACGACCAGCTGCCTCTCCGCCTCCGCCATCAACAGCGAGCCGGTGTCCAGTGTTCTCGAGCTCTCGCTAATCCAGCCCCGGCTTCCCCCAAACCGAGACGGCGATGGAGATGAAGACGAGGAAGACGGGTTGGAATAGAGAGGCCAACTCCAGAGACCCACAATTCCCTACATGACAGGTGGGCCCAAGCTGTTTCTTTTGACGGAGTGGCCGTTCTGTTAGGCCACACAGCGGGGATTTCGTCTTCCAGTTTTTAACACACCCATATTTTGGAAACAGTGCAGAAAAGTTTCATCTCCATAAAACTCTCTCTACTCACATGAAACTTTTATCTTTTCTCTCTTCATTAAGACAGTGTCATGTCAGCATATTTAATGCACATAAAACTGTATGAAATCCCCACTGAGACTGGCCTTAGGGCATATACAACGCGTGACTAACAACTTGTCAAGCGTGATGTGCGTTGTTAAGGGCCTGTTTGGCGACCACGCCTAACTTTCAGTGAATTATGGTCAAAGAAGATGTGGTAAGCGAAATCGAAGTTAAACTTATGACAAGTTATGATACAAAAATAAATTTATGACATATGAGTCATGGTGCTAGAAATGAACCAAACAACTATCGAAAAAAATTATAACATAACTAACCTTCGGCATATTTTAGTCTCCTACCAATAAGGCCTTTGCTTATGGTTGCCATACCAAACAGGAGCTATTGAAGGAGCCGGAGCTCACTGGAAAGAAGGAGCCATCGTGGCTCCGCCGACGGTCGTGAAGCAAAGAGACTGGTGCCCTCCTCTACATGCTCCTCGTTCAGCTACGTAGAAGGCGACATCGACGTCGAGCTTCACCATCGGAGCGCACCAAGAGTGGTGGCGCAAGCGCTTGCGCTGCGCAGGTGAGCATGAGCTCTGGAGAGCAACAACAGCGGCGTGCGAGAGGGCAAGCGCCACGCGGACGAGAGGCGGCGCGGTACGAATGCACCACGGGGCACAAGCGGCGGCGGACTTGCGAGTGTAGGCAGTCTCGAAGGGATAGGGAAGACAGAGATACGATAGGGAGTGCTGCATGCCGTATGGGCCTTGCCCTTGCCCAAAATGGCATATGCTTTACCATTGTTTCCTTAAATAAAGTCATGAAATCTGTTCGTTTTGCTGAAAAGCCACGGTTAAAAGTATTGTTCGCTAATTTGTTGTGATAGAAAAACATTGTTTATTCGTTAAAATAGTACGGCTCATAAGACAAATGAACAAGGCCATAATTTACATCATGCTTATTAGTATATATCAAAGCAGGAGAGTTTGGTCGCCTCTCGGGGTGTCCACGTCGCCCCGAATTCCCCTGGCCGTCCGATCGTTCGACGTGTGGCCCAGATTTCTTGTAGCCGCTTCTGTTGGAATCAGCTTCTGTCGGCTCCTCGTCGCTCTAGGTTGATTTTGCTAGCTTCTGCGGCTTCTCGTGCGAATCCGGTGGAGCAAATATATACTCGAGCTCCTGATTCTCCTTCAGGAAACTTCTCAGTCCCTCTCTCTCCTGTACGCTCCCTCCCTCGCTCCCCACTCGCGACGTGACCTCGACGACGCCGTGGGGCGACCTCGGCGGTGGCTGGCCCTCCACGCGATGATGGCCACCCTCCTCCTCCTCCTCCTCCTCCTCGCCCTCCACCATGCCACTTCCTCCTCACGACGCAAGCCAGAGGGTTGCGCGTCCTAGGGTTTCACCCCTCCGTCGCTGATCGTCCCCACGGCCGTGCGGGCAGCCAGCGGAGGCCTTGACGCGGCCGAGGGCTCTAGCGGCAGAGTGGCCTCCATGGTGGCGCGTGGATGACGACGGGGAGGTCATGTCGGCAACCTCGGTAGTGGATCTGAAGCGGCTGCTCATGGGGCCCCTCCTGGCGGCGGATCTGAGGCTGGAGCATGTAACATCTCGGTCCAAGGCTTAACAGGATTAATAGAATACTCATACCAATAAGTTGCAACTTCTTTTCCGGAAGCCCATCTACAAATAACTCCGAGGTTAAGCGTGCTTGGCCTAGAGCGATGGGTGACCGACCGGGAAGTTCTTCCCGGGTGCGCACGAGTGAGGACAAAGAGCGCAGAAAAGACCTGTGTTGGTCTATGAGGGCAGTCTATATTATAGAGAAGCTGTCAGATATAAGCGGGCCTAGCCTTGGAGAGGCGGGACGTTACAGAATGGTATCAGAGCCAACTCTTGCGGTTTCACGGGCGCGTGTGTTGTAGTTGCGCAGGCATGGTGTGCATGGCTGATGTGGATCCGGCGTGGTCACACAGCATGGCACATGTGCTGGCTCTGGACACACGGACGTGGCTAAGAGAGGACGCTCCTGGCTTGGGATTGATCGACAAGGACGTCGATCTCTTAAGGGGGTGAGGATGTAACATCTCGGCCCAGGGCTTAACAGGATTAATAGGATACTTATACCAATAAGTTGCAACTTCTTTTCCGGAAGCCCATCTGCAAATAACTTCGAGGTTAAGCGTGCTTGGCCTAGAGCGATGGGTGATCGACCGGGAAGTTCTTCCCGGGTGCGCACGAGTGAGGACAAAGTGCGCAGAAAAGACCTGTGTTGGTCTGTGAGGGCAGTCTATATCATAAAGAAGCTACCAGATATAAGCGGGCCCGGCCTTAGAGAGGCGGGACGTTACAGAGCACGACGTGGAGCTCGCGCCGGCAACGGAGGCGACGGATCTACAGCGAGCAGGTGGATCCAGCGCGAGGCCTCCCTATCTCCACTAGATCCAACTGCATGGGCTCCACCGATGGCCGATGCGTCGGCTGGACGGTGGCACACATCCACGAGCTGGCCCCTGCTGCCCCCCGTAGGTGGACGTCGTCGTGGCTGCCACCTCGACGCGGCTTCGTCCCGCAGGTTCACCTCTCCTCGCGCATCGTGCTGGCGGGTGAAAGATCCTTGTGTGGTTTTGGTAATTGAGTGACAACCTAGGTAGACTAATTGTGTTTATGAAAGATACACAGGTGATTAGTCCACAAGTACATATATGTGAGCAACATATGACATAAAGGTGAAAATGGCTTGGAGATGTTGCAAAGCTCACACATGTGATGATGAAGGAGCTCATTACACGTGAGACATGACATTGAGTCATGTGATCAAGGTGGAGAAGATCAAGACAAGACTTGGTTTGATGGACCGGTTGCAAGCGTGAAGGGCAAGTCGGAGGCTTTGGAGCGATGGACCGCGTGGCGGTAAAGCTTGAGCAAGACCTAGCGCCGATGGACAAAGGCAACGGTGAAAAGCAAGTGATGTCAAGATCGATGAACCAATATGATCACGCGATGATATGAAGTGGATCATATCATTGTTGATCATGTTGGTGCATGTGTTGCATCAACATTGGAGGAGATGGAATAGAATGCGCAAGGCAAAGGTATAACCTAGGGCATTTCATTTCACCGGTCATAGGTGTGTAGAGAAGTTTATGACCGGGTTTAGGATAGATGGTCGTTCTATCAAGAGGGGCAAACTTGTTTGTATATCGGTCATCTAGTGCCACTTGAGTGATTTAACTTTGCATCGTCGCTAGGATTGAGTGGCGTGGCAAGTTGAGTAGCTAATCCTTTGAAAAATGATTATAAAAATGCTAACACGCATACATATGGTGGTGTACACTTGGTGGTGTTGGCATATTTACAAAGAAGATGAAGTTGGAGTTAATATGGATCAACTCGGCGATGGAACGGAGGTGAGAAGGGTTCAGAACTCCATCGGTGGAGTGTCCGCCCGTAGAGTATGGACAGTATGATAATGTGGTTGATCATGTTGATTCATATAATGAGCTTGTTAGTAGACTTGCTAGCATGACCATATCTTTAGAAAATAAAAAAGCTAAAACATTGAAATTAGAAAATGAAAACTCATTTCTAAAGAACTATTGTGAAGAACATAAAGACTTACTTGATGCTTATAAATCTTCACATGATGAGCTTAAATTGAATTATGAGACACTACTTACATCTCATAATGAATTATTAGAATAACATATTTCTCTCATTAAAATATTTATCAAGAAACTTAAAAATAATAAGAGTTCATCACATAGGTCAATTGATCAATTATATATTATTGCTAACCCTTGTGATGTAGGCAAGAAGCATGTATCCACCTATTGTGATGATTTATTAGATATGTCATGCTCTTCACATATAGATGCTTGTTCTACTTCTATGTCTTGTGAGACTAACCTTTTGAAGGAGAACAATGAGCTAAATAAACAAGTGAAGAAATTGAGCAACAAGTTAGAGATATACTACAACTCTTAAGTCACCTTTGAGCATATGTTGAAGACTCAAAGAAACTTTGATGATAAGAGTGAAGTCGGCTTCAAGACTAGCAAAGTCAATCATCAAGAAAACCGTAATGACATAACTGGCATTGGCTTCAACAAGAGCAAGATCAAGGACAACAGATGGGGCAAGAGAAGATATGAAAGAAAGATGAAAAAGCAAGAACAAGAGAAGCTCTCTCATTTTTTGTGCTTCAAGTGCCATAAAGTGGGACATCTTGCAAATGGTTGCCCCAATGAAGAAAAGCTCAAGTTGAAGAAAGAAGAAGAGAGGCTAAGGCATGTGAAGTGCTTCAAGTGCCGCATTTGGGGTCATCTTACCTCAATGTGCTCAACCAAGCAATTGGTGAAGCAACAAGTGAAGTCTTAACTAAAGCCACAAGTTGAGCAAGAGAAGACACCCTAAGAGCAAATCAAGATCAACCATGAAGATGGTGGTGATTTGATGATAAAGAAAAAGAAAATAAGAAGGGGTGGAAAGGCAAGGCATCCAATGCAAACTCAAGATGCCAAGATGATGAGCAAGAATAAAGATGAGAAGAAATATTATGCTCACATTAAGTGCTTCAAGTGTGGAAGTATAGGACACTTTACCTCTAAGTGTCCTACCAAGCTTGAGAAGAAGGCTCAAGCAATCCATGAGAGGCAAGGCAATGAGAAGCACCACATGAGCAAAGAAGAGAAGGCTCAAGCAGAGAGAAAGTGCTACTCATGCCAGAAAATGGGACACATGGCACATTCATGTCCCCTAGGTGATATTTCTAAGCCTATTTCAATTATTAATAATAATGTGCTTAGAAAGGATGGTAATGGTACCTCTATGGTTGCTATTGCAAAACATCCTACTACTCATAATAAGGTATTGCCTAAGTATGTTGCTCCTAACTTGAGAGGACCCAAAATTATTTGGGTACCATCAAAAAGTGGATGATAGTTTGTAGGTACCATCGGCATTGGAGGCTTGATTCAATTGATCTCATATTAATCATTATATATTGAATCAAGATATGAAGCCTAGTGCACATCCAAACCCAATGCCATGACAAATTGAGTGAAGTTCAAGTGCTATCAACATACAAGTGCTATAATTCAAGTTGTTGGTGATTTATTAGATTATTTGATGATGTAACACCCCGGTGTTATGCCTGCATTTAGGCACTGCAAATCACGCATATCATGCATCATCAAGCATCCAAATCATACATGCCTAATCATGTGAATAACAATTGAAACATTGCTTTGAAACATCTGAAACATGCGTGAAACCTGAATGTTGCATACACCTGTTTAAGAATTGTTTTGCCCTGAATTTTTCTTGCTAGGTTAGTAAAACATGTTTGGCTACTATTGTAAATCCTCTAGCAATATTTAGTTCAATTTTTGGAGCAATGTTTGTATTCAAATTAATTCAAAATTTGGCTTCAAAAATAAATTCTAAAAATTAGGGTTTTGAGCTAAACGCGGACTTTGATGTTGCAATTCAAAATCTAGACAGAATTTGGCTTTGGTCATAAAAGCAAAGTTGTAGAGAATTAAATTCTAAACAACTTTCATTTTTGGTACATTTTCAAAAGAGGTCATTTTCTTGCTCAAAATAATATTTGAAAGATGGCATTTAAAAATTCCTTGAAAATTTTATTTGGAAAAGGATTTTTTCCTCCTTCGCGGGTCGTCGCCTCGCTTCTGGCCCGCCTGCCGAAGCCGGCCCATCGAGCCTTCCGCAGCGCCGTGCGCCTCGCCTTCGCTCGGCCCAGCCCCGTGCCGTGCTAGCCCGGCCTGCCTCCACGCGCTGGCCCCATCTCCCGCGCGCCGCGCCGTTCGTCGCGCCACGCTCTCGACCGCGTCTGGCGACGCACGCCGCGCGGCAGCCATGGCCTGCGGCCGCTCCCACGCGCCCGCCTACATCTGCTGCTCTCGCTGTGCACCTCATTTCGCACTCTCGCTCTCTCAGGCGCAGCAACTGCAGCAGCGCGCGCCCGTGCTGCCGAGCTCGCCGACGCGCTCCGCCGGCGTCGAGCTCCCGCACCACCGCGCCATTCCCCGATTCCTCATGTCCGCAACTCTGCCTCGCTCTCCGGCACCTGGTGCTCATGGTTGTGCCGTCGTTTGAGCCGAGGTAGCGCTTTTTTCAAGCTTCGCCGCCGTCGGCCATGGCGCCGCCGTGCTCGGCCGCCGTGGAACTCCCTCTTCCTCACCTTCTCCACCCCGCTTAGCTACCTGCTCGCATTCGCCTACGCCTCATGAACCTCCTGTGCTCGCTCGCTTGTCCTGACCCGGCCGACAATGGCCGCCGACCGCTGGCCGAGCTACGCCGCCGCGAAGCCTCGGCGCCGGCGTGGCCCCTTCGCTTCAGCCGAGCTGGGCCAAAGCGACCGTGGGCCGAAGCCCCTACTAGGCCGCCGCTCGCCCCTTCGCTCGGACTGAGCAGGCCGGTTATGGCCGTGGGCCAGTTCGTTTCCACGGGCCGGCCCAGTAGGAGTAGAAATAATTCGTTTTCAATTTCTCTTTATTATTTGAAAATAGAAATGGTTTGGAAAATGTTTGGTTACTCAAATTTGCTCCAAATTTGTTGAAACAAATTTTGCTAGGTTCCTTATCACCAGATCTACTTAGGAAAATTATTGCATGTCATTTTTGGGATACTTTTCTGTAGGATTTTATTTAATCATGGATATTGCTGATAACTTGAAAAATATGTAGAAAAATCTATAATCTGCAGAAAAATATGATTTCAAGTTTGTTAATCTTCTTATGTCATGTACTTTCTAGAAAAAATATGTTTCATGCATGTGCTGTGGAAAACTTTGGAGGTGTAGTTCAAGTACCTTTAATGGCTGATTTTTGTTATTTTTGCTAGAGAGCAAACTTTGTATAAAACATGCATGTGATAATTTTTGTACAGTCATTGTATGCTATGAAGAGCCTAGGAAAAATATTAATTCTGTTGTTTGACACTTTTCACAGTTCAAAGTATTTTTATGTACAAAATCATGCCATAGTTTGTGATTTTGTGTAGGCTAATCCACTCATTCAAATATCATGAAAATCTGATGGTAGTCTACTTAGAGTAGTACCATGCTACTGTAATTTTCTCAGATTTTTATAAGCACCAGAAATAGAGATTTGCTTTTGTAGCCCTAATTAAAAAGGAAATAAAATAATCCTCTTTAATACAAGGTTAGTTAATAATAATATCTTTGGTGTATCTTTGAGGCATTTCATAAGATATGTTGACTTAACATATTAGTAGTAGAAGAGAATGCAGTAGATGACATGTGCTTATAGTATAGTTTCTTGGATGATGTTGACTACCTTGCATTTAAACATATCCATTGCATTTATCTCCTTCGATGCACCGTTTGCATAATCACTTACGCGCATTGCATCATACAGGATCGCAAACCAAGAACCCAGTCGTCATACCCGAGGAGCCCAAGGAGCAGTTCGAGGCGCAGCCGCAGGAAGTGCCAGAAGTCGACGAGGAGGACGTTGAGGAACTTCCAGAGTGCCCCGATCACCGTCCGAGCTCCTTCGAGAGAGGCAAGCCCCGGAGCATTTTTCTCCCGGTTTACAATAATTTAATTAAATGCTTTACTTTAATTGATGCATTACATTTAGGAGTTGTTTACAACCGTTGCTGCATTATACCTTGTTTACCTTTGTTATACTATATCCTTATTACCCTGGTATCCGCAGTCGAGTCAATGCTTAGCTGGCTTAGACCGGTAGAAGTCGGGTGATTTCCTATCACCTGCGAGCTATGGGTGGTTACCTGGATCTGCTTGGATGACTATGAAGTCATGGTATAACTAAGTGTTAAATGAAGTTGAGACCGGACAGAGACTTGCAGAGTTTTGGACTGTAGTGTTTCTGTCTGTGTCGATTAAGGACCGACCGTTGTTGGGCCTCGAGTCATGTTGAACGCATGCCTTACATTTAGCTGGCCGAATAAAGTACCTTCCGACCGCAAAGCTGGGAGATTTTTTGGGCCGAGTAGATTGCCCGCAACGTACTGTGTCGGAGCAGGTGTGGTAGAACACGGGGGCAGGATGATAAGACCAAAGTGCAGTCGGTCGGCCCTCGGGTACATGTGGTTCCTGGCAAACTCGAGATTCCTGGAAAGTTGACTCGGTGATCAATATCTCACTTTAGCAGGTGAGTGAGGTTTGTGTAAGGAATAAATCACCAGCTGGTTAGGAATCGCTTCGAATCGCCATCGCTCCTAGATAGTGAGCACTTGACTTGAGTTACTTCATCGTAGTAAATGTTATGGAACACTTGGACAGTTATAATAAATATGACAGTATGGAAGTTGTTTAATGATCATTGGTTATCATTATCTGCTTAATCACATGTTTACTCTAGTATAGGTGCAAATCTAGTCGACAGGTTAATAATAATTAACTTGGCAATAATGCTTTTCGAAAAGTTCTTGAAATGTTAAAAATGCTTCTTTTTGCAAATAAGTCAGCTACCCTACTATAAAGCCCTTCATAATCCTTGGTGTCATTTATTTTTGGTTATGTCGGGTAAGTCTAGCTAAGTACGTTCTCGTACTCAGGGTTTTATTCCCACTTGTTGCAGATGGGCAGATGTATTACGGCTACTGTATCAACTGCATTTATCCTACGATGGGTGATGCTTATGACCATGGGCATGGTCATTCCTTACGTCTCATTTGATGCTTTTGTTGGAGATGATCATTCGCTGGCACTATATTTAAACTTCACGTGAGTGTGTGTGTGGTTTGAACAAATGACTTTCGCTACTTTTATTCGAACTGGTTTGTAATAACTATGTTGAAACTCTGATGTATCTGAGATTGTGAACTTTTATGTAATATGTGATGGTGACCGCTAAACTTATTATGATCTTGGCTGGAATGGAAGTTGGTTTGAAATCCTTCGTGATTTCACGGACTACCGGGTTATACGGGCTTAAGTTTGCTAAATCGTCTGCTCTGGCGGATGATTTTCTTACTTAATTTCGTATAATTGGTCGGTTCTGTTATAGCTAGTATCGGAGCATGGTTTAGCATGTTACTGTTCACAAGTGTATTTAAAACAAAAAGGCATTTGGAAAACATGATTTTAAAACTATAAAGTGTGCCAGTGATCATATCCTTTATGCCTAGTTAAGGACTTTAGGTGGCTTAATTAAGTACTGATTGAGGTTCTTGCATCATATTTCTCTTTCGTCGCTCATACGGCGTGCTATTGTATGAGTGCCACTTGGTTGAGTGGTAATGAATGGATCATTTGCCTCTAAGCATCGGTAAGTATGAGTTATGAGAGCATGATCGGATACACCGCCGATCTAGGGTGAATGCTTATATGATGCTGGAGTAATTACATGCTCTACGCATGTTTTACAAAGGTATCTCATGAATGGGTTTTCCATCTGTGGAGGCGATGCCATCAATAGGACGATGGTTCGAGTAGTTACTACCGTTGTACACGTATCTGAGGATTCATGTAGAGCGTGTAGATAAAACTTTATTGCTTTTATGCATTCATTGGGAATTGGGCTGAAATGAATCTTCTATAGGTACATAACAACGCTATCGTGTAGAACGTATTAGCTACGTATGTGAGAGACCGTTTGTATGCCACCGAATTCGTCGTTAGAACTTATTTATTTCATAAGTTTGTGAGAACGTACGGCACGTACATACATCATGTTACTTGTGCATTTCATTCATGTCATGCATTCCTCCCCTTATAAATTGATTATCTCCTTTTGATAAAAGTTGTATCACCTAAAATATGTTTCCCTAAGGTAATAAAAGAACTTTTGCTACAGATGGCCCGCACGAAGCAGACCGCCCATAAGTCCACCGGAGGAAGAGCACATCGACGTCCGTTGGCCCTGAGGGAGCACCGCACCACGGACACCTTCTTGAGCAAGTTTGGCATGCCAACTTTGCTTTGGAGAGTGCTCCATGATGTGGGGTACCCAGAGGGTCAAGAGCCGGTGTACTCTTGGAATGAGAGCCAGTTAGCAGAGGATGGACTCGCAGTAGTGGAGATCACGGTTCCTGCTCTCGGTGATGCTCCAGATTGGGATGGTTGGCACTTGGAGTTTGAGGGTCGCACTCCAGCTGAGGGTGTAGAGGGAGTAGCCTTCTGTGTCATCAGAGACATTATGAGCAGATTTCCCAGTGAGCTTGCAGCAGCTCTAGCTGGTACTTTTCCTAGGGATGATCCTCGTGATGCCATTTGGGTTCAGCCTCAGGGAAGTGCCTTGGTCCGAGGTCCAGCTGAAGGATAGGCTAGCGACAACCAGGCAATGAGTGCTATGTTCGCCGCCATCAGAGCATATGAGGGTCTCGAGAGTACCTACTAGACTTTGACTGGCTTATGTAGTGAGGATAAGCTCAAAGGGAAGAAGCAGAAGAAGAGACAGGCACGTGCTATAGCTAGCTTGCAGGAGCAGTTGGCTGATATGAACTTACAGCGAGATCAGGTGGTTGAGAGAGGTGATAGAGCTATGCAGCGAGTGCATACGTTGACTCAAGCCAACAACAATGCAGACCGCATGATAGGACAGTTGGTTCAGGAAAGGAATGAAGCCTGGAACGCAAGAAATCTTTTGCTGCAGAGGGTCGATGAGCTAGAGGAATACAACGGCAACCTACACGAGGAGTTTCACGCGCTCTACAATGGGGTTGGCCCATATGCTCCACCAAACGCTGCTGGCATGGACATCGACGACGACAACCAGGACGAGCCTGCAGTTTCACCTGGGGGCGATGGTGACGTCTCCGATCCCGACGATGGCCCCGAGGAGTACGCTAGTTGCCTTGCACTAGTATCTAGGTCCTGCCGTGATGACCTTTCTTTTGTTGGCATGTAACCTATCGTATGTTGCTTCGAACGTATGAGACTTGGCATGTGGTTGGAACTTGATTTTCGAATGCAATATCTGAACGCATAAAAAGTCCAGTGTATGTATGCTGGCAATGTGATTGTATGGACGCGATGTTTGCCGTTGAAGTAATTCGATTAAGTGCTGTTGTTTTAATTGGGATGCGATTGTTGTGCCTCTGTTTTATTGCATGAATTTATTCTCTCCAGTAAATTCAGTACGGCATAATTTTTCCTTCACTCGCAATTATTACAGCTTCACTCAATCGTTACTTGTTGCTGAAATATGCAGATGACAAACACTCGTCGAACCACGTATGAGGCTGCTGAGCCCGGTGCCAACGGTGCGGGGACTGGTCGTGGTGGTAGTGGAACCCACGGCAACAACAATGAACCTCCCCATGAACCACATTTGCCACCTCCTCCCCCGTTTACCCTCGAGATGTTCCTCGCACAGCTGCTCGGGAGTCAGCGCAACGCAGAACAATCCCAGAAGAACATGGAGGATCTTCTTCGAACCATCGTCAACAACGTTCAACGTGGTAACAATCAAGGTGGTGGCATGGGAGTGAACCAATATAGCATCTTCAAGGATTTCATGGACACCAGGCCACCAGTATTCAAGGAAGCAATAGAGCCACTCAATGCTGAGGAATGGATCAACACGATGGAAGATAAATTCCGTGTGTTGAGGATGACTGAGGTTCTAAAAATGGAGTATGCTACACTTCAATTGCAAGGACCGGCAGGAATGTGGTGGAAGCACCATCGCACCACCTTCCCTCCAAATGCTTAAATTTCTTGGAGAGAGTTTGCTGAGGCCTTTCGTGGAGTCTATATTCCACCCGAGCTGACCGAGATGAAGTTGGGAGAGTTTCTAGCATTGAACTAGGGCACCAAAACCGTGACGCAATACCTGCATGCCTTCAACAACTTGTGTCGCTATGCTCCCGACATGGTTGACATAGATGCTAAAAGAATAGCTAGTTTTAAGAGGGGTCTCAATCCAAAAATGATGAAGCATGTTGGTACCAACAACCGCGTCAGATTCAATGACTTCATCAGCGACTGTCTGAAGCAGGAGAAGAATAACAACACTAGCACCACAGCCAAGACACGCAAGAGAGCCTTTGAAGGTGGTCCGTCGCAAGCTAGAGCACCTATGGGAGGTCGTCCTCCTTATCGCCCATCGGCACCTAGCGCTAGATTCAGGCCACCTCAGCCAAGAAGTCAGAATTTCCGTGGACCTCAAAAGCCGTACAAGATGGCAGTACAGCCCAACAAAGCAGCCGCAACTACGGTACAATGTAGTTCCAAGGGAGCTGTAGGATCTGCCGGGACAGTAAGAGGACCCTGCTATAACTGTGATCAACCTAGCCATTTCTCGAGGTTTTGTCCATACTCGCCTAAGAAGAAGCAACAGACTTATAACGCTAGAGTGCATAGTACAACAGTGGATGAAATTCTAGAGGGAGAGCCCGTCACTGCTGGTAAGTTTCCTGTCAACGAAAACCCTGCAGTTGTTCTATTTGATTATGGATCATCACATTCTTTTATGAGTCAAGCATTTGCACAGAAACATGAACAACTATGCACAAAATTGGGTTATGGTTACCGTATAAGTTCAGTAGGGGCTGATGTTTTGACCAACCGGATGGTTCGAGGGGCAACCCTTGAATTAGGTAGCAGGAAGTTCCGAGTGAACTTGATAGTTATGCCTGGGTTAGTCTTGGATGTCATTATAGGGATGAATTGGATGAAGGATTGGGGAGCAGTCATAGATACTGGAAGTCGAGTACTTACCCTTAAGGATCCCCTGGGTGAGGGTACTTTCCAAGTACCATTGCCTCGGAGAAAAGACCTTATAAGTGTTACATGTGCTATAGCAGTCATTTCTATTCATCAGATTCTGGTAGTGTGTGAATTCCTGGATGTATTCCCGGATGAGCTACCTGGTCTTCCGCCAGATAGGGAGATTGAGTTTGGAATTGAGTTAGTCTCCGGAACAGCTCTGATTTCAAGGAGACCCTATCGGATGCCTCCAAATGAGTTAGCTGAGCTGAAGAAGCAATTAGAAGATTTGTCAAAAAAGGGATTTATTCGGCCAAGCAAGTCTGAATGGGGATGTCCCGCTTTGTTTATGAAAAAGAAGAAAGAGGGCACGTTGAGAATGTGCGTAGATTATAGGCCACTCAATGCTGTGACCATCAAGAATAAATATCCCTTGCCACATATTGATGTTCTGTTTGACCAATTATCCAAGGCCAAGGTGTTCTCAAAAATAGATTTAAGATCCGGTTATCATCAGATCAAGATTAGGCCACAGGATATACCGAAAACTGCATTTTCCACCAGATACGGGTTGTATGAGTATCTTGTCATGTCTTTTGGCTTGACAAATGCTCCTGCATACTTTATGTTTTTGATGAATATAGTTTTCATGCTAGAATTGGATAAGTTTGTGGTAGTGTTCATCGATGACATTCTGGTGTACTCCGAGAACGAGAAAGATCATGAAGAGCATCTGAGAACTATCTTAACCAGACTTAGGGATCATCAATTATATGCTAAGTTTAGCAAATGCGAATTCTGGTTGAAGGAAGTTCCTTTCCTTGGTTACATTCTATCAGAGAATGGAGTTTCAGTCGATCCAAGTAAGGTGCGAGAAGTTATGAATTGGAAAGCATCGACCACAGTTCCTGAGATTAGAAGTTTCTTAGGACTAGCCGATTATTACCGTCGCTTTATACCAGATTTCTCGAAGATTGCCAAACCGATGACGAGTCTCCTATAGAAGGATCACAAGTTTGTGTGGACAGAGGAGTGTGAAGCAGCTTTCCACACTTTGCGGAAACTGTTGACCACTGCTCCTATTCTAGCACAACCAGATATCAAGAAACCATTTGATGTGTTTTGTGACGCATCGAAGACTGGATTGGGCTGTGTTCTTATGCAAGAAAGGAGAGTCATTGCTTATGCATCACGTCAATTGAGAAAGCACGAGGTCAACTATCCAACACATGATCTTGAACCTGCTGCAGTTGTGCACGCCCTAAAAATTTGGAGACATTATCTACTTGGTAATGTGTGCAATATTTTTACGGATCACAAGAGTCTTAAGTATATCTTTACCCAACCAGAGCTAAACATGAGACAGCGTAGATGGTTGGAATTGATAAAGGATTACAACTTGAATGTGCAATATCATCCTGGTAAAGCCAATGTAGTGGCAGATGCTTTGAGCAGAAAGTCACATTTCTTGAATGTGCAGCCATTACTTGAAGATGGGTTCGATCTAATGCATCCTGCTGTGTTACATAGTATTTAGATTAGTTGCTCCTTAGAAAGTAAGATAATAGAAGGCCAGAAAACCGATAAGGGGATATTCCACATCAAAGAAAAAATAAAAGAGAAGCCGTCTCAACACTTTAAAGTGGATGAACAGGGCGTGTTGTGGTTTGACAACCGTCTTGTGGTTCCCAAGGATCGAGAGCTTAGGAATAAACTCATGGATGAAGCTCACCTTTCTAAGCTATCTATCCATCCCGGAAGTCGTAAGATGTATCAAGAATTAAGATCTCGCTATTGGTGGACCAAAATGAAGAAAGAAATTACAGCATATGTTGTCAGATGTGACACATGTTGTCAAGTGAAAGCCATTCACATGAAACCTGCTGGTATGTTGTAACCCTTATCAGTCCCTAGTTAGAAGTGGGACGATATAAGCATGGATTTTATCATGGGTTTGCCCACTACTCAAAAGGGACATAATTCGATTTGGGTAATTGTGGACCGTCTTACCAAGACCGCTCATTTCTTGCCGGTCAAAACAGATTATCGACCACCTCAATATGCCGAGAAGTATATCGCAGAAATTGTGAGGTTGCATGGTATACCAAAGACCATAGTATCTGATAGAGGCTCATAGTTCACGGCTCATTTTTGGGAACATTTACACAAAGGCTTAGGAACTAGTTTGATTCGCAGTACCGCTTATCATCCTCAGACAGATGGTCAGACTGAACGAGTGAATGCTGTTTTGGAGGATATGTTAAGAGCCTGTGTATTGTCTTCTAAGGGATCATGGGAGTCATGGTTACCATTAGCTGAGTTTTCTTATAATAATAGTTATCAAGAAAGCATCAAGATGGCCCCATTCGAAGCTTTATATGGCAGAAAATGTAGAACACCATTGAATTGGGTCGAGCCTGGAGATAGAAGATATTATGGCATTGACTTTGTAGAAGAAGCTGAGAAGAAGGTTCATATTATTTAGCAGAATATGAAAGCGGCCCAATCACGTCAGAAAAACTATGCAGACAGAAGAAGGAGACCCGTTATGTTTGAAGTTGGTGACTATGTTTATCTGAAAGTCACGCCAATGAAAAAGAAAAGGTTCGGAGTCCAAAGAAAGCTTGCTGCGAGATTCGTAGGACCATACAAGATCTTAGAACGAAAAGGTCCGGTAGCCTACAAGTTAGAGTTACCTAAAACAATGAGTACCGTTTTCCCAGTTTTCCATGTATCACACCTCAAGAAATGTTTGCGTGTTTCGGAGGAAAGAATAGAACCTCGAGGTATTCAACTCAAATCAGATTTGGTGTATCGTGAGCAACCAGTCCGGGTGTTAGACACTAAGGAACGTGCTACTCGGAATAGTGTGGTGAAAATATACAAGATATAGTGGGATCATCATGATGAGGGAGATGCAACTTGGGAAACATGAGAGTATCTACAAAAAGCTTATGAAGATTTTTATAACAAATGGTTCGTAACCCAAATCTCGGGACGAGATTTTTATAAGGGGGGAGGGCTGTAACACCCCGGTGTTATGCCTGCATTTAGGCACTGCAAATCACGCATATCATGCATCATCAAGCATCCAAATCATACATGCCTAATCATGTGAATAACAATTGAAACATTGCTTTGAAACATCTGAAACATGCGTGAAACCTAAATGTTCCATACACCTGTTTAAGAATTGTTTTGCCCTGAATTTTTCTTGCTAGGTTAGTAAAACATGTTTGGCTACTATTGTAAATCCTTTAGCAATGTTTAGTTCAATTTTTGGAGCAATGTTTGTATTCAAATTAATTCAAAATTTGGCTTCAAAAATAAATTCCAAAAATTAGGGTTTTGAGCTAAACGCGGACTTTGATGTTACAATTCAAAATCTAGAAAGAATTTGGCTTTGGTCATAAAAGCAAAGTTGTAGAGAATTAAATTCTAAACAACTTTCATTTTTGGTACATTTTCAAAAGAGGTCATTTTCTTACTCAAAATAATATTTAAAAGATGGCATTTAAAAATTCCTTGAAAATTTTATTTGGAAAAGGATTTTTTCCTCCTTTGCGGGCCGCCGCCTCGCTTCTGGCCCGCCTGCCGAAGCCGGCCCATCGAGCCTTCCGCAGCGCCGCGCGCCTCGCCTTGGTCTGGCCCAGCCTCGTGCCGTGCCAGCCCGGCCTGCCTCCGCGCGCTGGCCCCTTCTCCCGCGCGTCGCGCCGTTCGCCGCGCCATGCTCCCGACCGCGTCAGGCGACGCCCGCTGCGTGGCCGCCTTGTGCTGGCGACACACGCCGCGCGGCAGCCACGGCCTGCGGCTGCTCCCACGTGCCTGCCTACATCTGCTGCCCTCACTGCGCACCTCATTTCGCACTCCCGCTCTCTCAGGCGCAGCAACTGCAGCAGCGCGCGCCCGTGCTGCCGAGCTCGCCGACGCGCTCCACCGGCGTCGAGCTCCTGCACCACTGTGCCATTCCCCGATTCCTCCCACCCACAACTCTGCCTCGCTCTCCGACACCTGGTGCTCATGGTTGTGCCATCGTTTGAGCCGAGGTAGCGCTTTTTCCAAGCTTCGCCGCCGTCGGCCATGGCGCCGCCGTGCTCGGCCGCCGTGGAACTCCCTCTTCCTCACCTTCTCCACCCTGCTTAGCTGCCTGCTTGCATTCGCCTATGCCTCGTGAACCTCCTGCGCTCGCTCGCTTGTCCTGACCTGGCCGACAATGGTCGCCGGCCGCTGGCCGAGCCACGCCGCCGCGAAGCCTCGGCGCCGGCGTGGCCCCTTCGCTTCGGCCGAGCTGGGCCAAAGCGACCGTGGGCCGAAGCCCCTACCAGGCCACCGCTCGCCCCATCGCTCGGACTGAGCAGGTCGGTTGTGGCCGTGGGCCAGTTCGTTTCCACGGGCCGGCCCAGTAGGAGTAGAAATAATTCGTTTTCAATTTCTCTTTATTATTTGAAAATAGAAATGGTTTGGAAAATGTTTGGGTACTCAAATTTGCTTCAAATTTGTTGAAACAAATTTTGCTAGGTTCCTTATCACCAGATCTACTTAGGAAAATTATTGCATGTCATTTTTGGGATACTTTTTTGTAGGATTTTATTTAATTATGGATATTGCTGATAACTTGAAAAATATGTAGAAAAATCTATAGTTTGCAGAAAAATATGATTTCAAGTTTGTTAATCTTCTTATGTCATGTACTTCATAGGAAAAATATGTTTCATGCATGTGCTGTGGAAAACTTTGGAGGTGTAGTTCAAGTACCTTTAATGGCTGATTTTTATTATTTTTGCTAGAGAGCAAACTTTGTATAAAACATGCATGTGATAATTTTTGTACAGTCATTGTATGCTATGAAGAACCTAGGAAAAATATTAATTCTGTTGTTTGACACTTTTCACAGTTCAAAGTATTTTTATGTACAAAATTATGCCATAGTTTGTGATTTTGTGTAGGCTAATCCACTCATTCAAATATCATGAAAATCTGATGGTAGTCTACTTAGAGTAGTACCATGCTACTGTAATTTTCTCAGATTTTTATAAGCACTAGAAATAGAGATTTGCTGTTGTAGCCCTAATTAAAAAGGAAATAAAATAATCCTCTTTAATACAAGGTTAGTTAATAATAATATCTTTGGTGTATCTTTGAGGCATTTCATAAGATATGTTGACTTAACATATTAGTAGTAGAAGAGAATGCAGTAGATGACATGTGCTTGTAGTATAGTTTCTTGGATGATGTTGACTACCTTGCATTTAAACATATCCATTGCATTCATCTTCTTCGATGCACCGTTTGCATAATCACTTACGCGCATTGCATCATACAGGATCGCAAACCGAGAACCCAGTCGTCATACCCGAGGAGCCCAAGGAGCAGTTCGAGGTGCAGCCGCAGGAAGTGCTAGAAGCCGACGAGGAGGACGTTGAGGAACTTCCGGAGTGCCCCAATCACCGTCCGAGCTCCTTCGAGAGAGGCAAGCCCCGGAGCATTTTTCTCCCGGTTTGCAATGATTTAATTAAATGCTTTACTTTAATTGATGCATTACATTTAGGAGTTGTTTGCAACCATTGCTGCATTATACCTTGTTTACCTTTGTTATACTATATCCTTGTTACCCTGGTATCCACAGTCGAGTCAATGCTTAGCTGGCTTAGACCGGTAGAAGTCGGGTGATTTCCTGTCACCTACGAGCTATAGGTGGTTACCTGGATCTGCTTGGATGACTATGAAGTCATGGTATAACTAAGTGTTAAATGAAGTTGAGACCGGACGGAGACTTGCAGAGTTTTGGACTGTAGTGTTTCTGTCTGTGTCGATTAAGGACCGACCATTGTTGGGCCTCGAGTCATGTTGAACGCATGCCTTACATTTAGCTGGCCGGATAAAGTACCTTCCGACCGTGAAGCTGGGAGATTTTTTGGGCCGAGTAGATTGCCCGCAACGCACTGTGCCGGAGCAGGTGTGGTAGGACACGGGGTGGGATGATAAGACCAAAGTGCAATTGGTCGGCCCCCGGGTACATGTGGTTCCTGGCAAACTCGAGATTCCTGGAAAGTTGACTCGGTGATCAATATCTCACTTTAGCAGGTGAGTGAGGTTTGTGTAAGGAATAAATCACCAGCTGGTTAGGAATTGATTCGAATCGCCATCGCTCCTGGATAGTGAGCACTTAACTTGAGTTACTTCATCGTAGTAAATGTTATGGAACACTTGGACAGTTATAATGAATATGATAGTATGGAAGTTGTTTAATGATCATTGGTTATCATTATCTGCTTAATCACATGTTTACTCTAGTATAGGTATAAATCTAGTCGACAGGTTAATAATAATTAACTTGGCAATAATGCTTTTCGAAAAGTTCTTGAAATGTTAAAAATGCTTCTTTTTGCAAATGAGTCAGCTACCCTACTATAAAGCCCTTCATAATCCTTGGTGTCATTTATTTTCGGTTATGTCGGGTAAGTCTAGCTGAGTACCTTCTCGTACTCAGGGTTTTATTCCCACTTGTTGCAGATGGGCAGATGTATTACTGCTACTGTATCAACTACCTTTATCCTGCGATGGGTGATGCTTAGGACCATGGGCATGGTCATTCCTTACGTCTCATCTGATGCTTTTGTTGGAGATGATCATTCGCTGGCACTATATTTAAACTTCGCGTGAGTGTGTGTGTGGTTTGAACAAATGACTTCCGCTACTTTTATTTGAACTGGTTTGTAATAACTATGTTGAAACTTTGATGTATCTGAGATTGTGAACTTTTATGTAATATGTGATGGTGATCGCTAAACTTATTATGATCTTGGTTGGAATGGAAGTTGGTTTGAAATCCTTCGTGGTTTCATGGACTACCGGGTTATACGGGCTTAAGTTTGCTAAATCGTCTGCTCTGGCGGATGATTTTCTTACTTAATTTCGTATAATTGGTCGGTTCTATTACAGATGACTTGCAAAATAAGTTGAGTTGAAGCTTGCAAGTTGGATGATCATGAGCCAACCAAGCTGCTAGACAACTTAGTAAAGAACATCTCCACCAAATTTCATGGTATTTGGATTTATACTTTGGAAAATATACTCATTCCTTTGAAGGGTACAAAATCTGTCAGAAAAGTGACAAATATTGGATTGATCTAGAGTCACTTTGATTAAAAGGTCCTCAAGTTGGAAACATGTTTACAAGTGTTTGAGATACCTAAGTTTGGTTTTGAGATGATCTAGAAGCATGACAAGCAAAGAGTATAAGGCCATTTGATTGTGGAGTGTACTTTGCACACCTTTGGTACTCAAATTGAAAGATCAAGATCAAACTCAAGATAAAATTGAAGTTTAAGTTCTAGTGACTATTAGAAATCATTTGGTAGAAAGAAAAGGACTTAAACAAGAAGAAAGAAAAGGACTTAAAAAAAGAAACAAGGTTACTCACCAAGTTAAGTCCATCACTTGGATCAATCAATCAAGTCATTTCAAGTGAGTATTAAAAATGATTCTTAGAGAGAGGCCACTTCTCTCTAGTGTAGGGGCTTACCACCTATGTGTAGGTGAACCAAGTGTGATACTTGAAAGGCTAACATGAAAGTGGTGATCCGAGGAACATTTGAGATGCTTAGTTGAAGCAATCAAAAGGATTGATCAAGAAAAGCAAGCAACACCCAAAAGAGAGCTAGTCATGATATTTCAAGTGGTATTCTCAAATTGACACTCTCATGCAAGCAAAGATCAAAAGATAAAGCAAGCCAACCACAACAAGAAAGTGCACTTGATCATAAGTGATATTCATTTCATATGGGTGAAGAATGAAATTCAACATAGTATCTATTGGTCTTCACCAAGCTTATAATTGGACTTCACATTGCTATTAGAGTAATGAATTAGAATCTATATGACTATCCTCTACTCCAACATAGCAAAGGTATCATTGTAATGTGCATGATCATTTCATCTCTTACTAGTATGCGGTTAGTGCATATAGTATATGCTTCATAGGATCATGCATAACAAATGAAATGCTTAAATTCATAGGCTACCACTATTGCTTGAATGATTACTTGATCTAGTGGTTAGTACATGAATTTGTTCATGAGCTAGTAAACCCAAGTACTTGATCTAATTTGGATTGCTAACAAGTGACAAGTACAACATTGGCAAGATAACCCTTGCAACAGTTGTGAAGAAGCTTGTCATTAGTTCAAACCGGACTTAAAAGCTTAGGCAAATCAATTTAGTTCAAGTCAACCATAGAAGCTCATGATAGTGATAAGAGTACAAGCACAAGACAATAATGTAAATAGATATCTAGTTTATTTGTTTCAAGTGGTATCTAGACTCAAATATTTCATCAAGAATCTATAAACGATGTCTAGATCAACTCACAAGTGATATCCTATAAATGGTACTCATGAAGATAGCAAATGTTCAAGAAATGGTTTTATTAATAAATCCAACAAGTGGTTCTATACTAGAAGCCTCTTTCAAGTGATATCATATCTACACATGTTATCAATCATGCAAGATGATGGTTCCATAAGTGATCCTCAACTTTAAGTGATCATCAAATGAAGAATACATCCTTCACCTACAAGAGCTCAAGTGTATCAAATGGATAACCCATGTTATCACATATGGGGAGGTGTCTCATAAATTAATCTCAAGATCAAAAATCTTATGTGTGGTATCTCAAGAAGCCCTACACAAGACACAAGTGGTACAAGTTACAAGTGTTATCTATGAGTGGTGTCATTCCAACAGTCAAGTAATGTCCATAAAAATGCAAGATTCAAACCTCAACCATCTACCCCAAACATATACTGTTGCATCAATGAGAAGCTCACCTTTTATGAAAATTGATGACAAAGGAGGAGAGATTGTACAAAGATAGGAAAGCTTGCTTTGAGATTGAGATTGTACAAGAGGGAGAGATAAGATATAAAAGCTCAAAGAAGTAGAGGTTGGACATTGAAGAAAAGAGATGAATCAAAATTCTTGGACAAGAGAAGCACACAAGTAGGGGGGGCAAGCTCATGAACTTTGATTGATTGCATTTGATATGTGCATATTCACGTGCTTGCTTACATTGCATAAGTTCTTAAATTCAATATGCATGCTTGTGTGGTGTATGCTAGTTATAGAACTTGAATGATGATTTGATAACTAGCATGCAAAGGATGATAGCTAGACACTTGGTATGCTTTTTAAGTAATGCTAGTACCTTGCTTTTAATGTTGATCCCACAAGGTATCTAGTGTTTTTATTTCTAAATGACATCTAGCTAACCATAGTGCTAAGGATGAACTTAAAGGTGCAACTTCGATTGGTACATGCTTCAAAGGTTTATTCAATACATCTTAGCATCATTTAGTAGTAATTACTCTTCCACAATTCTAATCCATGCATATATGTGAGCTTCAAATCAAACACTCTAGCACATATGTAGGGGGAGCTAATACTATCATTTCGGGTTTGTGGTACTTGTCCAAAATCATTTTTCATATGGTAAAATTGCTTGGCAAGCAACTGAAAGCTCTAGTTTGGTTTTGGTTAATTAATGAAACCCTAAGTGCTAACCTAGTTTATCAAGATGATCATGAGATAGGTAGCACTACTCTAAGTGATGAAGCAATGACGAAGATCATGACATTGGTGATGATCAAATGCTTGAACTTGGAAAAGAAAAAAGAGAAAAATAAAAGGCTCAAGGCAAAGGTATAAAATATAGGAGCCATTTTATTTTAGTGATTAAGACACTTAGTGAGTGTGATCATATTTAGGATAGATAGCCATACTATTAAGGGGAGTAAAATTTGTATCGAAATGCGGTTATCAAAGTGCCACTAGATGCTCTAATTCATTGCATATGCACTTAGGATCTAGTGGAGTGCTAACACCCTTGAAAATATTTGTGAAAATATGCTAACACATGTGCACAAGGGTTACACTTGGTGGTTGGCACATTTGAGCAAGGGTAAGATACCTCACCGGCGAAGTGTTCGCCCATAGAGTGCGGACAGTCCGACGGTGCCACCGGCGCCCTAGATAGAAAAGTTGAAGGTCACTGTAAGTTATTGGACGGTGGCCTTGGTTGGACCAGTGCATCTGGTCAGTGGTAGCAGAGGGTGCACGTGTCGGTCTATTGACCGGACGCTGGTTCTAAATTGATCGGACGCTGGAAGTCTGGGTCCGGTCAAACTTACGGGTCAGAACAATATCTAGGGTTTTGCACCAGACGCTGAGGTGTGTCTAGTCGAGGTGGACCGGACGCGTCTGGTCGAAGAAAACCTAATTTGAAAGCTTACTGGAAATAACTAGATGCTGGGGGTTCAGCGTCCGGTCACTTATGATGGAGCGTCCGGTCGCTATTTAGCCATTGCGATCGAGTGGTTCTTGTTGAATGGAAAATGACACATGGCTTGCATCGGTTGACCAGATGCTGGGTCTAGAGTCCAGCTAGTCTGACCGAAGCGTCCGGTCAGCCTGTAGTGTGCCCAGTAAAGGGGTACAATGGCTCTATTTCTTGGAGGCTTCTATTTAAGCCCCATGGCCAGTTGAAGCTCTATCTCTTGCACATTTTCATTGACATAGCAACCTTGTGAGCTTAGCCAAAGCCCTCCCACTCATCTCTATCATTGATCCATCATCATTGTGAGACTGGGAGAGAATCCAAGTGGATTGCTTGAGTGATTGCATCTAGAGGCACTTGGTATTCGTGTTGCGCTGCGAATTTCGCTTGTTACTCTTGGTGGTTGCCATCACCTAGACGACTTGGTGCAGCGATGGAGGATCGGCATAAGTTGGTGATTGTTTGTGGCCGCCTTCGGTGATTGTAAGGGGAGTTATACCTTCCTTGGTGGAGTGTCGAAATGCAACTCTAGTAAATTGCTCGTGTCATTAAGTTACCTCACTTATGGGTCAGTTCTTGCGGTGTCCTATCATGTGGATGAGGTTTGTGAAACACCTCTTAGCCGTTGAACCACCAAGTGTTGGTTGACACAACGGGGACTAGCGTGTTGGCAAGCACATGAACCTCGGGAGGAAAATCGGTTGTCTCTTGTCATTTACATTCTCCCGGTGATTGGCTTAATCTTCATCTTGTGATTGGTTCATCCCCTATACGGCAGTATAATCACCCTACTTATCTATTTACATTCTTGCAAACTAGTTGATACAAGCTCTTTAGTGTAATTAGAATTGAGAGCTTGCTTTATTATTTACATTCATCTAGTTGAGCTCTTTAGAGTAGCAAGATTAAGAGCTCTTAGTGAGTAGTTACAGAGCAAGTTTGGGTGCCTAAGTAATCATTACAACTAGAATGGTTGGATAGGTGGCTTACAACCCTTGTAGAGCTAGAGCAAGTTTGCATTATGCTATTTGTCATACTAATCAAATTGCTCTAATTGATTTGTAGATTTTTAAATAGGCTATTCACCCCCCTCTAGACATATTAGGACCTTTCAAGTGGTATCGGAGCTATGGTCACCATTTGATTGAAGGCTTAACAACCTTGGTGTCAAATTATGGCTCAAGTTGTGTTCAACCATGTGGATGCAAACCACCGTTCTTTGATGGCACATGCTATGGTTATTAGAAGAGAAAGATGAGGATGCATCTTGGTTCAATCAATGAAAGTATGGGAAGTGATCGAGAATGACTATGCTATCATTGATCTCGATGATCCAACCAACCAAGATAAGATCAACAAGCAATGCAATACAATGGCTCTCAACATCATATACAATGCCATTAATTCTAAGGTGTTTGAGTAAATCAAGGATTGTGAAAGAGCAAATGAGGTATGGAAGAGATTGGAGGAAACATATGAGGGCACATCAGCGGTGAAGAGTGCCAAGTTGTACATCCTCAAGGACGAGTTGACAAGTTTCAAGATGAAGGATAATGAGAGCATTCCGAAGATGTTCCATCGGCTACAAGTAATTGTCAATGACTTGAAGGCTTTGGGAGAAAAGATCAAGGATGATGATGTCTTCCATTGATTCTTGATGTGCTTACCTCCAAGATTTGAGATGATGAGATTGCTCATCATAAGAGGAGGATTGAAGGATATTACCCCTAACCAAGTACTAGGTGATGTCATAACACAAGAGACATACCGTGTGGAAAGGGAGGGGGATGACAAGGATGACAAAAAGGAAGAAGAAGACAAGAAGAAGAAAAGCATAGCATTCAAGGCTAGCTCATCATCATCAAAGAATAAGGGCAAGTCTAAGAAAGAATCAAGTGATGATGAAGATCTTAGTGATATTGATGATAAAGCTATGGCTCTCTTTGTACGCAAGATGGGAAAATTCATGAAGAAGAAGGGTTATGGTGCAAGAAAGAAAACAGATCGCACCAAGAAGAAAGAGTATGTGAGAAGATGCTACAAATGTAAAAGCCCTGATCATATAGTAGCAAATTGTCCATACAATAGTGACAATGATGAGAAGAAGAAGCATAAGGAGGATAAGAAAGAAAAGAAGGAGAAGAAGGAGAAGAGAATGACCTTCCAAAAGAAGAAGAAGAGTGGAGGCTATGTGGTCACATGGGATAGTGATGGCTCTTTGGATAGTGATAGCTCTAGTGATGATGATAAGAAATCTATCAAGAGAGCACTAGCAAGCATCGCCATCAACAACAAGCCCTCCATCTTCGACACTCCATCGACATGCCTCATGGCAAAACCTACCAAGGTAAAATATGATGTGAGTGATGATGATAAATGTGAAAGTGATGCTTGTAGGAGTGATGATGATGATGAGGAGTACTCCAAGGAGGAGCTCATGGACATGTATGAGCAAGTGCATACTTGTTTTGAGATGAAGAGAAATGAGTGCAAGGAATTGAACAAAAAAGTCAAATTTCTTGAGCAATTTCTTGATGAGCTCAATACCACTCATGAGAGGCTAATAGAAGCCCATGAGAAGCTTGGCAAAGCTCATTCTAAGCTTGAAAAGGCTCACTCCTCTCTCATTGAGCAAGTCAAAGTGGAGGAAGCCAAGAAGGAGCAAGTGATCATATCATGTGATGTGGGACTAACATGTGATCTTATTGATGAATGTTTTCATAAGTCCATTTTAGTTGCTTCCACTAACACTTTTTGTAGCACTACTACTTCCACTTCACCTTTGAGTAATGGTCTCTCTTGTGATGCCTCACTTATGGTGGAAAATGAGAACCTCAAGAAGGAGGTGAATGAGCTCACTCATGCCATAGGCAATGCTTATGGTGGAGATATCTGCTTGCTAAAGTGCTTGGGTAGCTAAAGGTTTTCTCTCAACAAAGAGGGATTAGGCTATACCCTCAAGAAAGGCAAGGTGGCCTTTATCACTCCCAATGTTAGCTTTGTGAAGAACAATGGTCGGTTTTACAATAGATGCAAGCAAGTTGGGCATATAGAGTAAAATTGCAAGATTAACAAGAATAAGCTACCTAATGTATCCTCAATTAAATTTGATTCTTGTTACATGCTTTTTAAGGGTGCCAATGGTGTGAAGGCTAAGTTTATTGGTACACCAATTATAGGCCCAAAGATGAAGGCCATTTAGGTACCAAAGACCTTGGTGACTAACCTATAAGGACCTAAGCAAGTTTGGGTACCTAAAAAGAATTGATCTTCTTTTGTAGGTAAATTATAAAGCCGGAGGGAGGTATTGGGTGCTTGATAGTGGGTGCACACAACACATGACCGGTGATCTAAGAATGTTCAATTCAATCAATGAAAACAAGAGCAATGGGATTGATAGTATCATATTTAATGACAATGGCAAAGGCAAGGTCAAAGGGCTTGGTAGGATTGCAATATCCAATGATTTGAGCATTTCCAATATGCTACTAGTAGAGAGCTTGAACTTCAACCTTTTGTCGGTAGCTCAATTGTGTGATCTTGGTTTTAAGTGCATATTTGGTGTGGATGATGTAGAGATCATAAGTGTAGATGGCTCTAACTTGATATTCAAAAGATTTAGATATGAGAATCTATACTTAGTTGATTTCAATGCTAGAGAAGCTCAATTGTCAATATGTTTGATCACTAAGTCTAGTATAGGTTGGTTATGGCATAGAAGGCTTGGTCATGTTGGAATGAAACAATTGAACAAGTTGATTAAGTATGACTTAGTTAGAGGCTTGAAAAATGTCACATTTGAGAAGGATAAGCTATGTAGTGCATGTCAAGCCAGAAAGCAAGTTGGTAATACACATCCTAAGAAGAGCATGATGAGCATATCTAAGGTATTTGAGTTGATGCACATGGACTTGTTTGGACCAACCACATACACTAGCATTGGTGGAAACAAATATAGATTTGTGATTATGGATGATTTCACTAGATACACATGGGTGTTCTTTCTTGTTGATAAGAGTAATGTGTTTGCAACATTCAAATCATTTATCAAGGGCATTCACAATGAGTTTGAAACAACCATTAAGAAAGTTAGAAGTGACAATGGTAGTGAATTCAAGAATACTAGAATTGATGAGTTGTGGGATGAATTTGGAATTAGACATCAATTCTTGGCCAAGTATACTCCTCAATCAAATGAGCTAGTTGAAAGAAAGAATAGAACCTTGATTGATATGGCAAGATCAATGTTGAGTAAGTACAATATGAGTCATTCATTTTGGGCCGAAGCAATCAATATGGCTTGCTACTATAGCAACTGACTCTATTGTCATCCTATGATGGAAAAGACACCTTATGAGCTATTGAATGGAAGAAAGCCTAACATAGCATACTTTTGGGTTTTTGGTTGTAAATACTATATATTGAAGAAAGCCACTAGATTGAGCAAGTTTGAAAAGAAATGTGATGAAGGTTTCTTGCTTGTTTACTCTACTACTAGCAAGGCTTATAGAATTTAGAATTTGACTAGTGGTACTCTTAAGGAGGTTCATAATGTGGAATTTAATGAAACAAATGGTTCCCAAGAGGAAGATGAGAATCTAGATGATATAAGAGACACTCAATTGGTCAATGCAATGAAGAACATGGACATTGGCAATATAAGTCCTAGAGAGATGATTGATGTTGAAGATGATAAGAATCAAGTGCTCTCTAACTCAAATGTGCAACCTAGTAGTTCTCATGATCAAATCCAAGCAAGCACTAGTAATGGCGATGTGCAAAATCAACAAATGGCTAGTTCATCATCTCAACCAAGTGACCAATCAAATGCTAGCAATCAAGTACAAGTGCTTCAACCAACTAATGTTGCAAGAGATCATCCATTGGACACTATCATTGGTGATATTTCAAGAGGTGTGTAAACAAGATCAAGATTGGCCTCATTTTGTGAGCATTTCTTATTTGTGTCATCCATTGAACCTAAGAAGATAGATGAAGCTTTGAGGGATGTTGATTGGATCAATGCTATGCATGAAGAGCTAAACAACTTCACAAGAAATCAAGTATGGGATTTAGTTGAGAGACCTAAGGATCATAATGTGATTGGAACTAAGTGGGTCTTTCGGAACAAGCAAGATCAAGATGGGATAGTAATAAGGAACAAAGCAAGATTAGTGGCTTAAGGTTACACTCAAGTTGAAGGTCTAGACTTTGGAGAAACATATGCCCCGGTTGCAAGATTGAAAGCAATTAGGATCTTGCTAGCTTATGCTTGTGCCCACAACATCAAGTTGTACCAAATGGATGTGAAAAGTACATTTCTCAATGGGTACATCAATGAGCTTGTGTATGTTAAGCAACCTCCCGGTTTTGAAGATGAGAAGAAACCCAACCATATTTACAAGTTGAGAAAGGCTTTGTATGGATTAAAACAAGCACCTAGAGCATGGTATGAGAGATTAAGGGATTTTCTACTCTCTAAGGGATTCAAGATGGAAAAGGTTGACACCACTCTCTTCACCAAAAAACTTGGAAATGACTTGTTTGTAATGCAAATCTATGTTGATGATATCATCTTTGGATCAACAAATCAAGAATTTTGTGAGGAGTTTAGAAAAATAATGGCTAGTGGGTTTGAGATATCCATGATTAGAGAGCTTAGTTACTTCTTTCGTCTTCAAATCAAGCAAATGAAGAATGGCATATTTGTGAGTCAAGGCAAGTATATCAAGGACATGCTCAAGAAGTTTGAAATGGATGAAAGTAAAGCTATTAGTACACTAATGGGGATAAGTGGAAGCTTAGATAGTGATGCTAGTGGCAACATGGTGGATCAAAAGATGTATCGGTCTATGATTGGAAGTCTATTCTATGTGACCACATCAAGACCAGATGTGATGTTTAGTGTATGCATGTGTGCTAGATTTTAAGCCTCACCAAGAGAAAGTCATTTGAAGGCAACTAAGAGAATATTAAGGTATTTGAAGCATACACAACATGTTGGATTATGGTATCCCAAAGAAGCAAGATTTGAGTTGATTGGATATTCAGATTCTGATTATGCGGGATGCAAAGTTGAGAGAAAGAGCACATCGGGCACATGTCAACTATTGGGAAGATCACTTGTGTCTTGGTCATTAAAGAAGCAAAATAGTGTAGCACTTGCAACCGCCGAAGCGGAGTACATTTCAACCGGTAGTTGTTATGCTCAATTACTTTGGATGAAGGCTACCTTGAGTGACTTTGGAATCAAGTTCAAGCAAGTGCCATTGCTATGTGACAATGAAAGTGCCGTGAAGCTCACCAACAACCCGGTTCAACACTCAAGAACAAAGCATATAGATGTCCGTCATCACTTCATAAGAGATCACCAATAAAAAGAGGATATTTGCATAGAGAGTGTGGGCACCAAAGATCAACTTGCCGACATATTCACCAAGCCACTTGATGAGAAGAGGTTTTGCAAGCTAAGAAATAAATTGAACATACTTAACTTCTCCAATATATGTTGATGCACCCCCACTATATGACATGCCTCTCCTTCGAGCAAAGCAAGGTAAAGTTGATTGACATATCATCCATCCATTGCTAAGGACTTGTTTAGTGCATTTAGTCATTCCTATCATGTCCTAGGCTCATTCATAAAAATCAAATGAATTTGTTGCTTGTATGGTAGCACTATTGCTTGTATGTTTGAAATGATTTAGTTGTAGCATATGACATGTTTGTGGGCTTATAAACCTAGTGTTTGATTTAGAAAATGAGCTATAAGTGTTTAACTCAACATGATAGAAGATAACACTTATTTGGAGGTGTGAAGAAGCTTGTCCTTAGATCAAACCGAGTTAAATATCTTTTGCAAGTAATCTATATTGAACTAAATTGGGAAAATGATCCTCATTTCACATAGTTTCACCCCAACCTATCTATAATTTGAGGTCACCTTTGTGCAAATTGTTGACATTGATAATCCTACCCTATCTATACTTTAAGCCTTTGTGGTCATTGATGACAAAGGAGGAGAAATAGTGTACAAAGATAGTGAAAAGACAACAAAGAAACAAAGGGGGAGAGATAAATGACAAAGGAAGGGGATAAATTAAACTTTTGAGCATACAAGTAGGGGGAGCAAGCTCATAAACTTGTATGGTGCATTTGAATGTGCATTACATATGTTTGCTTGCATGGCATAAGTTTTAATTTCAAATTTCTATGCTTGTGTGGTGTATGCTAGTTGTAGGTTTGAATGTTGAAATGAAAAACTAGCATACATAGGCTAAAGTAACTAGACCTATGTTCCTTCTATGGAAACTAGACCCTTGCTTGTAATATTGATCTTATGAGGTATTCTAGTTTTTGTGTATGTCTAGTTACTAATGGTGCTAAGGATGGTATATTAGTGCACTCAGATTGGTATCACACTTCAAAGGTCCATCTCTTATACCTTAGCATCATTTGGTAGAAATTATCTCATATATTTCCTATCTAATCATATGTGCAAAGCTTCAATCCAAACTCTTAGCACATATTTAGGGGAAGCAATTGCTATCATATAGAGTTCATAAAACTTGTCCATATCCTTTACACATGGTAAATATACTTGGACAAGTAACATGGATTCAAATAAACTTTAATTCATATCTTTGTATAAGGGTTGTCATCAATTACCAAAAAGGGGGAGATTAAAAGCTCTAGTTTGGTTTTGGTTAATTGATGAAATCCTAAGTGCTAACCTAGTTTATCAAGATGATCATGAGATAGGTAGCACTACTCCAAGTGATGAAGCAATGACGAAGATCATGACATTGGTGATGATCAAATGCTTGAACTTGGAAAAGAAGAAAGAGAAAAACAAAAGGCTCAAGGTAAATGTATAAAATGTAGGAGCCATTTTATTTTAGTGATCAAGACACTTAGTAAGTGTGATCACATTTAGGATAGATAGCCGTACTATTAAGAGGAGTGAAACTCGTATCAAAATGCGGTTATCAAAGTGCCACTAGATGCTCTAATTCATTGCATATGCACTTAGGATCTAGTGGAGTGCTAACACCCTTGAAAATATTTGTGAAAATATGCTAACACATGTGCACAAGGTGTTACACTTGGTGGTTGACACATTTGAGCAAGGGTAAGATACCTCACCGGCGGAGTGTCCGTCCATAGAGTGTGGACAGTCCGACGGTGCCACCGGCGCCCTAGATAGAAAAGTTGGAGGTCACTGTAAGTGATCGGACGGTGGCCTTGGTTGGACCGGTGCATCTGGTCAGTGGCAGCAGAGGGTGCGCACGTCGGTCTATTGACCGGACGCTGGGTCTTAATTGATCGGACGCTGGAAGTCTGGGTCCGGTCGAACTTATGGGTCAGAACAGTATCCAGGGTTTTGCACCGGACACTGAGGTGTGTCCGGTCGAGGTGGATCGGACGCGTCTGGTCGAAGAAAACCTAATTTAGAAGATTACTAGAAACGACCGGACGCTGGGGGTTCAGCGTCCGGTCACTTATGACGGAGCGTCTGGTCGCTATTTAGCCATTGCGATCGAGTGGTTCCTGTTGAATGGAAAATGACACGTGGCTTGCATCGGTTGACCGGACGCTGGGTCTAGAGTCCAGTCAGTCTGACTGGAGCGTCCGGTTAGCCCGTAGTGTACCTAGTGAAGGGGTACAACGGCTCTATTTCTTAGGGGCTTCTATTTAAGCCCCATGGTCGGTTGAAGCTCTATCTCTTGCACATTTTCATTGACATAGCAACCTTGTGAGCTTAGACAAAGCCCTCCCACTTATCTCCATCATTGATCCATTATTATTGTGAGATTAGGAGAGAATCCAAGTGGATTGCTTGAGTGATTGCATCTAGAAGCACTTGGTATTCATGTTGCGCTACGAATTTCGCTTGTTACTCTTGGTGGTTGCCACCACCTAGATGGCTTGGTGCAGCGGTGGAGGATCGGCATGAGTTGGTGATTGTTCGTGGCCGCCTTCGGTGATTGTAATGGGAGTTGTACCTTCCTCGGTGGAGTGCCGAAAGGTAACTCTAGTAAATTTCTTGTGTCATTGAGTTACCTCACTTGTGGGTTGGTTCTTGTGGTGTCCTATCATGTGGACAAGGTTTGTGAAACACCTCTTAGCCGCCGAACCACCAAGTGTTGGTCGACACAACAGGGACTAGCGTGTTGGCAAGCACGTGAACCTCGGGAGAAAAATCAGTTGTCTCTTTTCATTTACATTCTCCCAGTGATTGGCTTAATCTTCATCTTGTGATTGGTTCATCCCCTATACGGTGGTATAATCACCATACTCACCTATTTACATTCTTGCAAACTAGTTGATACAAGCTCTTTAGTGTAATTAGAATTGAGAGCTTGCTTTATTATTTACATTCATCTAGTTGAGCTCTTTAGAGTAGCAAGATTAAGAGCTCTTAATGAGTAGTTACATAGCAAGTTTGGGTGCCTAAGTAATCATTATAACTAGAATTGTTGGATAGGTGGCTTGCAACTCTTGTAGAGCTAGAGCAAGTTTGCATTACGCTATTTGTCATACTAATCAAATTGATCTAGTTGATTTGTAGATTTTTAAATAGGCTATTCACCCTCCTCTAGCCATATTAGGACCTTTCAGTAACATGATCCAAAAGAGCTTAATTTCTATATCTTTGTAGAGTTGTCATCAATTACCAAAAAGGGAGAGATTGAAAGGTCCTTGTGTGGTTTTGATAATTGAGTGATAACCTAGGTGGACTAATTGTGTTTATGAGAGATACATAGGTGATTAATCCATAGGTACATATGTGTGAGCAACATATGACATAAAGGTGAAAATGGCTTGGAGATGTTGCAAAGCTCACACATGTGATGATGAAGGAGCTCATTGCACATGAGACATGACATTGAGTCATGTGATCAAGGTGAAGATCAAGACAATATTTGGCTTGATGGACCGGTTGCAAGCGTGAAGGGCAAGTCAGAGGCTTTGGAGCGATGGACCGTATGGTGGTGAAGCTTGAGCAAGACCTGACACCGATGGACAAAGGCAACGGTGAAAAGCAAGTGATGTCAAGATCGATGAACCAATATGATCACGTGATGATATGAAGTGGATCATATCATTGTTGATTATGTTGGTGCATGTGTTGCATCAATATTGGAGGAGATGGAATGGAATGTGCAAGGCAAAGATATAACCTAGGGCATTTTATTTCACCGATCATAGATGTGTAGAGAAGTTTATGATCGGGTTTAGAATAGATGGCCGTACTATCAAGAGGGGCAAACTTGTTTGCATATCGGTCATCTAGTGTCACTCGAGTGATTTAACTTTGCATCGTCACTAGGATTGAGTGGTGTGGCAAGTTGAGTGGCTAATCCTTTGAAAAATGATTGTGAAAATGCTAACACACATACACATGGTGGTGTACACTTGGTGGTGTTGGCACATTTACAAAGAAGATGAAGTTGGAGTTGATATGGATCAACTCGGTGATGGAATGGAGGTGAGAAGGGTTCAGAACTCCACCGGTGCCCTGTTCCAAAAAGATAGGGTCTCACAGAGTGGACCAGACACTGGTCATGTAGTGACCGGACGCTGGGTTCCAGCGTCCGGTCAGTAGTGGCAGTCAGCGGGTAGGCGTCGGTCTTCGATCGGACGCTAGCGTTGGAAGTGACCGGACGCTGTCCATATGCGTTCGGTTAGGGTGATGTGTGATGACGCAGGCAAAGCAGAGAAGCTGGAAGTGACCGGATGCTGGTGTTGTATCCGATCGCGATCGACCGGACAGGTCCGGTCATGAAATGTCGTTTCTGGAACCTTACTAGAAACGACCGGACGCTGGGGGCTCAGCGTTCGGTCAGTTGATGCTGCTGCGTCCAGTCGACAGATGACCGTTGAGATCGGATGAACATCGTTTGAAGAAGGGGACATGTGGCGTGCATCGCACGACCGGACGCTGAGGTCCAGCATCCGGTCGATCGGACTGGAGAGTCCGGTCGTCCCAACTTTTGCCCAGTGAACGGGTAACGGCTCTATTTGTTTATAGGGTTATAAATAGAAGTTATGGTCGGCCTTAGGCCGGAAGCTAAGCACACTAGAGCCTTGGTGGCTTTTGTAGTAGTGCTTGAGAGCCCTCCATCTCACATATACTTGATAGTGATCATTCGATTGTGTGAGAGAGCGATTGCATTGTGAGGTTGCATCGAGTGGCACTAGGTGATCGAGTTGCAAGCCGGTGGTGCTTGTTACTCTTGGAGGTTGCTATCTCCTAGACGGCTTAGTGGTGGTCTCCGTTGAAGCCCACAAGAAGCTTGTGCGGTGCTTCGGAGAAGAGCTTTGTAAGGGGCATTGTGCTTGGCCCGCGGGAGCCGTGAATAGCAAATGTAGTTGAGCGTGTCATTGAGCTACCCTCACTTTCGGGGTAGGTTCTTGCGGTGCCCGACATGCAGGCTTAGCAGATGATGCCAATTAGCCACCGAACCACCAAGTGAGTGGTCGACACAACGAGGACTAGCGTGTTGGCAAACACGTGAACCTCAGGAGAAAAATCACCGTGTCAACCTTGTTCTTCCCGTTGGTTTGCATCCTCGTTACACAAGCTTGTATTTACTTTCATATACATTGTGCTTGTGTAGTTGCTCTTGTAATTAGTTAGCTTGTGTAGCTTACTAGTTATCTTCTTGCTTGTG
>NW_027097949.1:0-33366 GCF_019320115.1 Miscanthus floridulus | reverse complement strand
TGGCAAAAAAAAGCAACATCTGCTTAACAAACATAGAGAGGAAAAGGTATAAAAACAAGCAGCTGCTGCTTCCCAAACATAGAGGATAGGAAAATTAGGCAAAAAATAGTTGACTGCTACCACATGGTTGGAAGACCCCTGCAGATCAAAATCTGGTAACTTAGATGTGGTAAATAATGGATTAGAGTAGATGAGGAGTAATAGTAGATAGAGTAATAGTAGAGGAGTAGAGTAGAGGAGGAGTAGAGAAGTGTAGCAGCCAGTAGTTAAGAGCAACAGCCACTTAGATGCAGTAGTAGTCGTAGATAGAGTAGTAGAAGTGAGCCACTTAGTAGTATAGGGAAGTGAGTAGAGTAGCAGCCAGCAGCTAGGGAAGAGAGTAGAGTAGCAGCCAGCTAGTAGTAGTAGTAGTAGCTAGCAGTAGCAAGTAGAGTAGTAGTAGTAGAGGAGTAGTAGGATAGTAGTATAGCAAGAGCCACTTAGTAGTATAGAAGTAGTAGGCAGCAGTGTAGCAGCCAACAGTTGAGCCAGCAGCTAGAGAGGACTTTGTCTATCAACCAGATTTTCATATTTCAGTTACCAGCTTAAGAATCAAGGATGCACAACCATGGTCTCATGGCATAACAAACAAATGGAACAAATAAATCAATAAAATAGCCATGTTCTGAAAAACTGAAATAACAGAACAAACAAGACCCTATCCAAGCAGGTCCTTCAATGAAATCAAATGGAGACAGAGGTACACGATTGCCGTACTATTAGCACAGTCAACACACATAGCCACATCAAAAATGGAAATGAATGAAACTGAACAAAAAAAGACTACTAAAACTAAACCACTAATAACTATAAGCTAATGGAAACATTTCAATAAAATCTACAAGACCAACTTAAGAGATAACACAAAGACTAAAATAAAAAAACAGTGGCATGATCACACATAGCAACAAATATCATAAGCGGAACATGTTTCTAACCAATGAATGTAAATTGAGCAAGTAGACAGTTGTACAAGATTGCCCTACTGTTAGTAGTTTTTGCTGTTTATTAGATGCAATGATAACAGGTTAATGTGCAATTCCTAAAGCCTAAGCTGTAATCATCAACATTTAAGTTAATCTTATGGTTATTCTCATTCAGGAAGAGGAAACTTGGTTTGAACATGGCGAAAGAAAAACTTGAGCAAGGAAATACAGCACAGAAAAGCATTTTCACACTATAAGAACTGTGTCCAAGGTTGGCTGATGACATGTGTTGTATTGCACCATTACCCAAGCAGAATTTGCAGCAGTTCCACTTCCAAGTATTTTTTTTGGCACAGAGATCAGGTTCAGTAACTGTATGTGCAGTTGTGCCACTGCCGTGTAGGGCAGTGCTTTTGGGTGATAGCATGTTGCTACTGGAGATGGGAGATAGAGAGCTAAGAAGGTGTCATTGGGCAGCTAACAGGGGTCATTTGATATTTCACACGCTCTTTTTTTTGACTGAAAAGACTATGGGGGAGATCCCGACAGTACCAAAATAGAGACTCTTGAATAAATGTATCAATGCTACTTATCCATACACATAGAAATTCCAAAAACTAAAACCTAAATAAAGAATAACAAGACTGAACTGAAATACATGCACAAGGGGCCATGCGTGCAATGAAGGCACTAGACGCAAAGCGAGTAGAGAAAAAACAAAACCCTCTCTCTTTCTCGAACAAACAACACACTAGAACAAAAAGCCAAGAACCAATTTATTCTGGCACAGACAACACATAGAAATGAAGAATACAAATTGAATTTAAAACAAATGGGTGTGCCATCAGATGAACCTGAATAGAATGGGATAACTGAATCACATTGAAGAAATAATTATCACACAACTACAGATTATAAGAACACTACACAATGAATTTCTCACTGAAGAAATAATTATAACAAAACTACAGTTCATAAAAACAATACACAGTGAATTTACAAGACAACTAATTGATAGGCAATTAGAAATGATGGATCCAATTCAACAGAATAAACATATGCCAAACTAATTGACACGGCATGCTGGAAGCGAAATACAGAAGGGGATTCCCAAATATGCAAGAGGCAAAAGTTACTTCGATTCCCAAATATGCTTCAAATTACTATTTCTTCTCTAAAAAACTATTCCCCTTTTCAACAAAATACCTCTAGATGAGCCTCATACTATTACACTATCTGAACTCTTAAAGAACTTTTCCAGACTATGAGTTCTAAACTATGTTTACTATATTACTACTGATGTCGTGAGGCACATAGTCCTAACTAGATTTGGGAACACACAGGATTTCTTAGTACTAGTGGTTACTAAAGGAGGGTAAGTTGCTCAAATAAGAACATGTTAGTGCGCATACTAGTGGTTACTATATCAAGATTTTCAATATATTTTCATTATCTGCCAAATGCTGATGCAAGACAACCTGCTGTGTTTCCAATCCTGTCTCAGGTTCTGTTTTCACGGTCCTCCCTGTATCACAAATCCATCTTTATAATGGATAGGCCGTCTAGGATCTTTTTCAGTGGCTGTAATTCTAGCACGGAAACAAGGGCTAAGTATTGGGTGGTGTTAAGCAACTAAAGGAGAACCCACACTTGGGCAGATGTGATATCGCAGCAATAGGTAGAGCTACAGACATTTGATCTTGCAAAAAGAAATAGCTAAAAAAATGTTAATTCTAGTTTTATTTGCATTGTCACCATTGAAGAAATTCTTTTGGTAAGTGTCCCAGCTTAATAAATAGCCTAGAGTTGCATGTAGCGCTATGATTTTCTGCCTACAGGCAATGAAATTGATATGAAGAGCTAGTTCAACAGTACCTTGGCTTTTGGGGAGGGGATCAGTGGGCGGCCCCGACTTACGCTTCCCCTCCTTGTCCTGCTTCTGCTGCTGCTCCCTGCCAGTGAGAATTCGTCAAAAAATCATCAAGGGGGGAGAAGGGAAATCGCCGAAGGGGTTAAAAGTTCGAGGTGAGAGAAAGGAGGGTTAGATAGAGGGGAAGCCTACCGATGAAGGAGGCGGGAGGCCTAGGGTCGGAGGGCGGCGACCGACAAGGAGGCAAGGAGGACACCGCGCGCCAAACCCTAGGCCGCCGTTCACGCCGCCGCGACCCGCTGCCTTGCGTCGCGAGGAGGAAGGGGAGTGGTGGAGGACCAGGAGGAGGAGGAGGACAAGGGTGGCTGCCGTCGCGCGGAGGGCCAGCCACCGCCGAGGTCATCGCCCTGCACTTGGGTAGCCTGACGGCGTCGGGAGGAAGAAGAGAGAGCCCAAATTTTCACCCGAGCGCCCTCCGATTTTATACTCAGGACGATTTGTAGGGGCGGTTCCTGATCTAGCCGCCCCTATAAATGCATTTCTATTTTATTAAATTATTAATTCTGTATTTTTTAAATCACAAAAAACATAAAGTAAACGTATATAATATTTTGTATTATTCTATATATGCACAAATATATATAAAAACAATTGTAGTCATAAAAGTTGTAAACATAACTCAATCTTGTCATGCGACTACAATTTGAATTTTAAAAATTTGAATTTTAAAACTTCGACTACAATTTTAGGACATTAAATGACCTAAAATGAAAATATTGTAAACATAAAAGTTGTATAACTCATCAACATATACAACTTTTATTTTTGTCATCTTGTCATGTGACTTTGTTTAAATCATTCAAAATTTAAAATTCAAACAATTTCAACTTGAAACAATATTTTGAAAGAGTAAATAATTTCAGCTGAAAAACTCATGAATACCAAAGTTGTAGAACTCATCAATATGTACAACTTTTATTTTAATCATCTTTTCATTTGACCAAATTTGAATAGTTAAAATTTTGAATTTCAATAAATGGCAACTTCAAACAAGATTTTGAAACCTTAAATGATTTCAACAATAAAAGTCGCGAACATAAAAGTTGTTGAACTCATCACTATCTACAACTTTTATTTTGGTCACTTCTTCATGTGCCAAAGTATTATTAAACATTGTTCACAAATTCATATATGACTCATAGTTTTTCATGAACTATACGAGAGACATGTTGATTTATGAACAATATTTACTATCACTTTGCTAGATGAAAAAATGACCAAAATAAAAGCTGTAGATCTTGATGAGTTATACAACTTTGGTATTCATCACTTTTTTAGCTGAAATCATTTAATGGTTGAAAATCTCGTTAGAACTTGTCATTTTTTGTAAATTTGAAAATTTGAATTGCTCAAACTTTGTCAAATGAAAAGAATGACCAAATCAACATAGTAACTTGATAGGGCATGATTTTAGAAAATTTTAGGAAAAAATCATCACATTTGGAGCTAGTATGAGAGAGAAAGACTAGTTACAAATTTTACCCAGAGATTAAAAAGAAAAATCACAACTGTTCATGATGATCAATGATGAACAAGTGTGATTTCTCTTTTTAATTCGTGGCTAAAATTTGTAACTAGTTTTCTCCCTCATACTAACTCCAAATGTGATGGTTTTTTCGTAAAATTTCCTAAAATCATGCTCTATCATTTTAGTCTAGTCATCTATCTTTGTCACAAATTTTGAACAATTCAAATTTTGAATTTCAGAAAATGACAGCTTCAAACCTGATTTTCAAACACTAAATGATTTTAGGTGCACAGGTGATGAATATAAAAGTTGTATAACTCGTCAAGATCTCCTACTTTTATTTTGGTCCTTTCTTTATTTCATAAAGTGTTAAGTGATTTCATAAAGTTTTAGTAGTAATAGAGTGGATGTTCAAATAGATTCATCTGGATGTTGCAAAGGGTAGTCTCACACACATGCTTAAATGTAGTCTAACACACATACAAAAATATGTAGTCTTACATACATGCATAAATATATTGTCTCACACGCATGCATAAATGAAGTCTTACAAACACACAGTTACACAAACACTCCACGTTCAACAACTAGCTAGCCTACTGTAACGACTTTCCCCTTGACACCTTTTCGTTCCCATGGCAATATGTCTTTGGGTAGATTCTTTTCCACAACACTGATCTTGTTAGGAAAGTCTATGAATAGCGGCATCTCATCATAGTTATTGTAAGTTTCAACATCGTCCACGCCATCAACTCCAATAATGTGCTGTTTCCCGGAGGCAACCACGTGCTTTGTCTTCTTCTTCGAAGGGAGGTTACTTTGTGGGTCAAACATATAAAAAACTTATGCGACACGTGAAGCGAGCACCCAAGGGTCATCTTGGTAGCCTAGATTCTCGAGGTCCAGGACTCTCAATCCGATCTCGTTCAGTTGGTGTTGTTTGATCCAGCGGCATAGAAACAGGGCCACTGTTATATCCCTTCCATAGTCAAGTTCCCATATCTTTTCAATGATGCCAAAGTATTGGATCTTTTGCCCCAATCCATCGAGAGCCTCTATTCTAACGCCGCTGTTTTGGTTCACATATTTACTATCCTTTGCGTGGGTATAGTATGTATACCCATTGATGTCGTAAGCATTCCAAGATGTCACTTGTCTCAATGGCCCCTCCGCTAACCTACTGATGGTAATAGAGTCTATGGTTTCTCTAGGCGGTATGTTTTGGTCCTTCAACCATGTAGTTAGTCGTTGCTTGTTGTTGATGCAAAAGTGATCTGCAAACACAAAGGGCTAATACCCGAATCGATATCCAAAGCGTGCCAGTCGATTTGACCTGTTAATCGACAAGGATGAAGATACGAACACTTTGGTCCTGACAACAGCGATACGCCCGGAAGTCACGGCCAAGAGGTGCTCACGCGGAACTCGAGAATCACCGAAGGTCGCACTGAAGCGATGCAGCTCGCCAAATCAATGAGAACTCGTAAAAAGGAAAAATATGCAAATTGACGAAGTCGCCGAAAAGTAAGTAGATGCAAATTGGAGTAAAAATTGGTTTTGATATTGATTGATATATATCTATTACATTGCCCCTTACTCCATATTTATAACCTGATCTAAAGAGACACAATCCAAACACAACTAGGACACCAATCCCATATCTAAGGAAACACGTGACTCTTACATGAATCATAACCTAACAAATACAGAAAAGGAAATCAACTCCTATCTATTTCCCTGTCCGCCTCAATTACGATGGAAGTCTCACTGTCCTCCTTCCCATCGGCATACTCCCTATTTCATCGGCAGTAGTCTTCAAGTCTTCCTTCATCGGCATACTCCCTGTTTCATCGGCAGTAGTCTTCAAGTCTCCCTTCATCGGCATACTCCCTGTTTCATCGGCAGTAGTCTTCAAGTCTTCTTCCTTCATCGGCAACGCCCGAGTCCAAATCAACCTTTACATCGACCATCACCAGCTATCGGCAACCATCTTTACAAACTGGCTTTCATCGGCTATCAAAGTATTCAATAACTTTCCCCTTGCCGATTAGTCCACTCCGATTATTTTGACACGTGCAAAAAACGGTGTCAACACATGCCCCCCAATTTCGGAGTATAAAACCATTAATGCTCCGAAATTTACTCCAGATAACGCTTGCCTTTGCCCGATTACCGTAACTCATTCTCCAAGCCAAAACTTGATTTGCTATCAAATCCAATCAAATCTCATCTTGATTCACGCACTTCAGTAAATATTGCACAATCGCCAACCACTCTTGCCTGTACAATCCCCTGATTATCGCGCGAACAATTACCATATCTCTCTGAACCGCCTTGACCTATATGCGCGCGACATAGAGATAAGTCCAAAATACCCTTATCCTGGGCGACTTATAAATAGATTTCTCCGGAACCCTCATTTTCTATCTTCAGCCTCCAATCCTTGGCATTCTCTCTCTCCGGCGGCGACTCCGACGAACAACCGCGCGACCTCAACCAACAAGAACCCTTCTCCGGCGCTAACTTCAAGTTCCCGGCTCGTACCTCCACCTCCCTCAAGACAATGGCCATCAACTTCGATGTTCCCGCGGTTCGCTCCACTTCCATTACCTTTTACTTTGATCTTTTTGCAAATTCATTCAGTTGGTGATTTTTCCTTTCTTCTGTCTTCTGGATTCCATAACCTTAGGAACTGCGCAACAAATTAATTATCCCAACCGATCAGCCGCACGTCCAATGCCTTGGACCAATGGGCAACCCAGATCCAACCGATCTGATCAACGCAGAGGTTAACAGAATCCCCTTTAGAGCCCAAAATTTCTCTCTGAATTTGTGGAAAGACACATTCCGATCTTGGCCCAAAACCACCAAAGGGTGGAAAGATTGGTATTTGAGGGTTAATAGATCGATGCAAGTATACTGGGCAGAACGAAGGTTAGACCAATGTATCAGGCTCTCTATTGCCGATATGCAGAAAAATGAATCAATGATAATTGCAGCTGCTTATTTCTGGTCAGACACGACCAATACTTTTATGTTTGGACATGGCCCAGCTACTCCTACCCTTGCCGATGTCCACATGCTTACTGGCTTGGACATCTCAACTGCCGATGAAGGCTCCATCTTTGGTAGAAAGCCTGAATATAGAGTGAATACCCGTAACATCGGCGGTTGGACAGGATATATTCAAGAATACCAGAAAACCGGGACACTTAGCCAAAGGGAACATGCCACATTCCTGAATATGTGGTTAGAAAAATTTATCTTCTGTGGTCGATCAGTAGGACCAACCAACGCCTTCCTCCCTGCAGCCGAACTTTTGGCTAATGGCGTAAGGTTTCCTCTTGGCCGATACCTTCTGAGCTCCACTTATCATCTTCTTCACCAAGTGTCTCAGAAACTTTTGCTTGGCGAACCCATCGGCAACCTGGGAGGCCCGTGGTGGTTTATCAACATGTGGCCGAATGCCCATATGCACAAACGTTTGCAATGGGACTTTTTTGCTCAACAATTCCCACGAGAAATTGCTGAGGATTATGTGCTCGGGGATGATGAATCGGCAACACGCTCACCCCTTAATTTTGGTGAAGCCATAATTGTCCTTCCTGGAACAGAAGCCAACGAAGACCAAATCGGCAGATTCTTTCAAAGCTTCTTCAATGGTCTTTCTCGTGATCATAGGGCCTGGGTGCCTTATATTGACGAAGAAAACAGATTCCCCCTTCTTTTCAACTTTGCCGATGACACTCTAAATCAAGATAATGAGCTCATGATGGCTATCATCACTCCCAGGGCGATTCCAGTAAACACATTCGGCAGCGGGAAAAACACCAACATTACATATGAATTTTACAACCCATCGGCAGTATCCCGCCAATTGGCTTTTGGGCAATTGCCAATCAAACTCTGCTTTGCCGATGTGATCAAACCCAGGGAAACAATCACCTGCGGAACAGACTGGAACAAGGTAGTACAACTCTCTCCTGATGCCGATACTACAGATGTTGATATATCCACCTGGACACCAATATCTTTCATCACCGAGTCATACAAGCAATGGTGGCGAGAGTGGAAAGAACAACTGTTCGCAACTTCTGCTCACACATATCGGCACATGATCGACCCTGAATATGCCATCCCTGACGACGCGGTAAGTTTCCTTTAACTCCCTTCTGCTTTTTCCTTCATTTATCAGTAACTGATTCTCTTGTAACAGGTTAACAACCCAGCACCATCGGTGAGCAAAAGTGGGAAACCCTTCAATCTCCGGCCTGTTTCCCCAACATCGCCGATCGGCTACAACGCTCCCACCTTAGCCGCTTTGACCCACCAGAAGATCCGTACCAAGACCATCACTTCTAAGTCCAAATTGGCTACATCCAGGGCTACTCCATCGGCTGCTGCTACAACCTTGGTCAAAGCCTTTAAGGTAACAACCTTGTTTATTTTCACTTATGCCGATCACAAACTGTATTAACCTTAATCATCAGGGGGTAAGAGCTGCTACTAGATCATCATCGGCAATTCCGCCGATATCAAGCACCATTCCTTCAGAGGTAGCTTCTTGTCTTTACATTTTATCTGTTAAATATCATATCTTACATTTTGTTTTGCAGCAACAATTGGGTACATCGGCAAACGTACCAGATGTCCAAGCTTCACAACCAACAAGTGTCGATGCCCCCTAGCCAATCGTTGCCGATGCCCAAGCAAAGCGCAAAGCTTCAACAGATACTGAAGCACAGCCAAAACGACAAAGGTCTATGCCGATCCCTACATCTGCCCCAATGTCATCGGTCATCATACCTCAAGAGCCCACCACCGATGAAGTCACAGAGGATATCCCATCGGCAAGCTCAGCCGATCCTCCACACGACATACTCCAGGTTGCTTCCTCCAGTCAAGCACAGGAAATTGCCTTGAAACAGGTAAACCAATCAGCCTATCTGATTTTACAATACTCATGCTTACCCCTAACTGATCTCCTTTTCTCTCTCTCAGGAACAAGATTCCCCGAACAGCCTATTTTCCTTTGCCATTGACATTTCTGACGACGATGGAGAGGAGACAAGTTCTTCCCTTGCGCTGGGAACAATATCGGCAGAGACTAAATCCAAGTTGGAAATCCTCCTGAACTTGCTACAGCAAGAAACCGCCCAACTGGTAGATGACTCGGACCCCGCAAAGGCAATTTTCAAAACAATTCGTGGCCAGGTCCCTGCCGATGTTGAAGAAGTGCTCTTCCCAGCAGCCCATTTGGAAAGCCGCCAACTGCAATATCAACGGGCTGCTCAGCGTATTGCCGATAGAGCAGCTCAAGCTCAACTTAAAGAAGAAATGCTACAGCTGAAACAAATCGCTGATGAGAAGCACAAGGGCATCGTCAACTTGCAGACTTCGGGTGCTGCACTTAAGCAGAAAATCTTGGATCTATCGGCAAGTAAGGCAGCTCTATTGGCTGAATTGAAAGAAATCGATGCAGCCTTAACTCATGCTCAACAAGAAGAAAGCCAGCTACCCAATGCCGTCAAAGCCCTTCAGCAAGAAAGAGATATCCAAGCTCGCAAGGCTTTAGCCATGAAGAAAAAACTCAAGCCTGTGGAGGGTACTGCCGATGACGATATCAAAGAAATGGAGGAAGCCGACCAGATTCGCCTGCGTGCGATATTAGCTATCCAATCCTTGTTGAATGTGTAATCTTATTTATTGTATCGGCGTCTTATGAGACATTGACATTCTTGCATAATTCTAGCCGATAGTACTGTTATCGGCACTTGTACTTTTATGCATCTATCCAGATACTAGGGTAATATTTCTTTAAATATTTTCCATTTAACGCTCTAGGAAACACAACCCCTTCGAGGGTTTCTAAAATATATGCATTACCAGGAACAGACTGATTTATCCGATATGGACCTTCCCAATTGGGAGACCACTTTCCAAACTTTGAACTTTTAGTCCCAATCGGTAAAATCAATTTCCAGACCAGATCTCCATCGGCAAACTCTTTTACTTTCACCTTCTTGTCATACCATCTAGCTACTCTTTTCTTATTTTCTTCGATACTAACTAAAGCCCTTAACCGATGACCCGCCACATCTTCCAACTCATCCTTCATAAGAGTATTATAATCATCGGCTGTCAGCTGATTTTGAGAATGTATTCGTCTAGAGCCAACCTTAATTTCCCAAGGCAATACTGCATCGTGTCCATATACTAACTGATAAGGCGTTACTTTGGTTGCACCATGATATGACATCCGATATGACCACAAGGCTTCATTTAATACTGTATGCCACCTCCTAGGATTTTCTTCAATTTTGCGCTTAATGAGTTTGATGATCCCTTTGTTAGAAGCCTCAGCTTGACCATTAGCTTGAGCATAATATGGAGAAGAATTTAAAATTTTAATTCCCATACCTACAGCAAACTCATCAAATTCTCCTGATGTAAACATAGTACCCTGATCGGTAGTGATAGTCTGAGGAATACCAAATCGGTAAACAATATGCTCTTTTACAAAATCAATCATATTGACCGATGTCACCTTTTTTAAAGGAATTGCCTCAACCCACTTTGTGAAATAATCGGTAGCAACCAGAATAAATTTATGTCCTTTACTTGATGGCGGATAAATCTGACCAATGAGATCAATAGCCCATCCCCGGAACGGCCATGGTTTGATTATAGGATTCATAGCCGATGCAGGCGCTCTTTGAATATTACCAAACTTTTGACACCCCTGGCATCCCTTAAAATATTTAAAACAATCTTCAAGAATAGTCGGCCAAAAGTACCCATTCCTTCTGATCATCCATTTCATCTTGAAAGCCGATTGATGTGCCCCACATACTCCTTCATGAATTTCACCCATTAAGCTTTTCGATTCATCATTGCTAACACATCTGAGTAAAACTCCATCTATAGTTCGATAATATAATTCATCATCGAGGAGCACATATTTGGTAGCTTGGAACCTTATACGTCTCTCAACCTTTCTACATGGATCCTTTAAATAATCGACAATCTCCTTCCTCCAGTCATTGGTATCAACTGCCGATGTTAGCACTTCCTGAATAGGCTGATACCCTGAAGCATGCTGAGCTAGTCGATTAGCTTCCTCATTATGCAATCGAGAGATATGTTCAAGACGAAAATCTCTAAATCCTTTCAATAATTGCAAACACCTTTCATAATACGAAATCAAAGCTTCACTTCGGCATTCATAAATTCCAGCCAATTGATTTATAACTAGCATAGAATCACCAAAGATTTCAACAACATCGGCACGTATCTCCTTCAGCAATTCTAACCCCTTTATCAAGGCTTGGTATTCAGCTTGATTATTTGTCGCTGTAGCAACAATCGGCAATGAAAACTCATACTTCTTTCCTTGAGGTGAAATTAACACAATGCCGATACCTGCTCCTTCACCACATGTGGACCCATCGAAGAAAAGTGTCCAGGGAGCAATCCCCAGAGAATCCACCGTATTACAATGCTGAGTGACAAAATCAGCCATCACTTGCCCTTTAACTGCCTTAGTTGATTTGTAGCGTAGTTCAAATTCTGATAATGCTAAAATCCATTTGCCGATTCTACCACTTAATATCGGCATCGACAGCATATACTTGACCACATCGTCTTTGCATATGACCGTACATTCGGCAGATAACAAATAATGCCTTAATTTGACACAAGAAAAGTATAAGCACAGACACAATTTTTCGATAGCCGAATACCTCGTCTCAGCATCCACTAATCTTCTGCTCAAATAATAAATAACACGTTCTTTCCCTTCAAATTCTTGAATAAGAGCTGAACCGATAACTGCATCATCAGCTGACAAATATAACCTGAAAGGCTTCCCATGTTGAGGTGGAACTAGCACTGGAGGATTTGATAAATATTTCTTAATTTCATCAAGGGCTAATTGCTGTTCAACTCCCCATACAAATTCCTGATCAGCTTTCAATTTAAGTAGTGGGCTGAAAGCCTTGATCTTACCCGATAGATTAGATATGAATCTTCTAATGAAATTAATCTTACCGATCAAAGATTGCAATTCAGTCTTATTGGCAGGAGCAATCACCTTGTTAATTGCATCAATAGACTTCCTACTGATTTCAATGCCCCGCTGATGCACCATAAAACCCAAGAATTGTCCTGCCGATACACCGAATGCACATTTATTAGGATTCATTTTCAATCCATGCTTCCTTGTGCACTCCAGTATCTTTCGCAGATCGGCTAAATGTGCTGTGATATCTCCAGACTTAATCACTACGTCATCAATGTAGATCTCCACTAATGTGCCGATGTACTCATGAAAAATAAAGTTCATAGCCCTTTGATAAGTAGCACCGGCATTTTTTCAAACCAAACGTCATGACTATCCACTCGAACAACCCCACATGACCTGGACATCTGAAAGCAGTCTTGGGAATATCTTCCTCAGCCATGAATATTTGATTGTAACCTGCATTACCATCCATGAAGCTGATAATTCGATGTCCAGCCGCAGCATCAATCAACAAATCAGCAATCGGCATTGGATAGCCATCCATCGGTGTGGCTTTGTTGAGATTCCTGAAATCAATACAGACACGAAGTTTTCCATTTTTCTTATAAACAGGAACCACATTAGAGATCCACTCTGCGTATCGACATTGCCGAATAAACTTTGCTTCAATTAATTTAGTTATTTCGGCCTTAATGTCAGGAAGTACATTAGGGTTGCATCGGCGCGCTGGCTGCTGATGTGGCCGAAATCCAGATTTGATAGGTAACCGATGTTCAACTATCGATCGGTCTAATCCAGGCATCTCAGTATAATCCCAAGCAAAACAATCTTTATATTCTTTTAATAAATTTGTTATTCGCTGCTTACACTTGGAATCTAACTTAGCACTAATAAAAGTAGGTCTTGACCTATCACCATCACCGATATCTACTTCTACTAAATCATCTGCCGATGTGAACCCTTGACCTAATTTTCCATCATCGGCAAACCTATCCATTACAACTCCTCTTCAGAACCGACTGCTTGGATCGGTGGAATTTCATAATCAGCAACTCTAAGGAACTCTTTTTCCCAAGCTTCTCCTGATATGCATTTAGTTCGCTCATAAGTATCTGATTCTGCCGATGCGATGATATAAGAAGAATCACCAGGGACGACCTCAATCTTATCCCCAATCCACTGTACGAGGCATTGATGCATTGTAGAAGGAACACAACAATTAGCATGAATCCAATCCCTCCCTAGAAGCAGATTATATGCACCCTTGCCGTTGATAACAAAGAACGTCGTTGGCAAGGTTTTGCTACCGATGGTCAATTCAACGCACACTGCCCCTTTAGCCGGTGACACATTGCCTTCAAAATCTTTCAACATCATATCGGTTTTGGTCAAGTCTTGATCTCCTTTACCAAGTTTCCGATACATCACGTAAGGCATAATATTAATCGCAGCCCCTCCATCAATAAGTACCTTAGACACAGGCTGCCCATCAACTCTGCCCTTCACAAATAAAGCCTTAAGATGCTGTCTCTCGTCATCGGTAGGTTTCTCAAAAACAGCCATCATTGGATCTAGTGTTAGCTGAGCTACTTGATCAGAGAGAACAACTTCTTCCTCATTATCAGATAGTGCCAGAAACTCCATCGGCAACATGAATACCATATTAACATCTGCCGATGGACCCTTATTTTTGTGTTTCACCTGCCACTGCTGATGACTAGGCCTTTCATTGGAGGAATTTTCCTCTTGGTATAAATCCTCCTGACGCTCACGTTGCATCCTCCTTCTCTGCGTCTTTGTCAGACCCTCTGGGCACCATCGAGGAAACTTGGTTTTCCAAACCGGCTGATAACAAGTCCTAGTTGGTTCTACATGACGTATATTAGGGTCCCTGTAGAATATTTCCTCATTGGGAACTCTTGCGTTTGCCATCTCCTCAAGCTCCTCTTGATTCCTTGGAAAATATCCAGCGCGTTTACCAAGCCTTTCATGTACACTAAGTCTGCCCCCCAGCCGATCATGCACTGATGCTCTGCCTCTGATCGGCTTGTTGATAGACAAACCCTGATTACCACGTTGAAACCTCCTTTCTGAACGATTGACTCCGTAATAACCATTACACTCAGGGCAATTTTCAACAGTTGGCAATTTAATACCTTCTTCCCAGCAATGGATGAAAAACGGACATCTCCAATGATCTTTATGTCGATTCCACTCTTCCTGACATCTCATTTCTTGCTGTTGCCGATATCGGTCATTACGTTGACGCCAACCCTCCTGCTGCCTTCGATGAGTAATCACAATGCCAGGTCGAGGAGGATTTTTGGAACTACTGCTTTCTCCTAGCAAACCCTTACTCTTTGCATCATCGGTAGTTATCCGATGTTGGGGGTCTACTGACGCGTTTTTCTCAGCAGCCTCTAACGTCAATACCTTGGTCTTTCCTTTGGCATCCAACATATTTGCTGGAAAAGGGTGTTGATCAATTTTCATCGGCTTCTGGGTCTTGGAAGTACCAAACTTAATTCTCCCAGATTCAATAGCCGATTGTAACTGTTGCCTGAATACCTTGCACTCATTTGTACTGTGTGAAGTTGCATTGTGCCATTTGCAGTACAAAATATTCTTCAACTCTTCTGCCGATGGGATCACATGATTAGGTGACAGCTTAATTTGGCCCTCTTGAAGCAGAAGATCAAATATTTTATCGGCCTTGGTGATATCAAAGGTAAACTTTTCTGGCTCTTTTTGACCAAAGGGACATGATATCGGCTTTTTATTCTTAACCCACTCAGCTAAGCCGATAACTGGTTCTTCATCAGAGTCAGAATCTCCTACTTCTTCAACAAATGATACCTTTTTACTCCAGTTCTTTTTAGGTTCAAAAACCCTAGTATCTTGATCAGAGATCCTTTGCACAAGATGACTGAGGCTTTCAAACTCCTGAGAAGCATATCTGTCCTTAAGATGTGGCAATAACCCTTGGAAAGCCAGATCGGCAAGCTGCCGATCATCCAGCACCAGGCTGTAGCACTTATTTTTTACATCTCGTAGCCTTTATACAAAGCTCTCCACCGATTCATCATTACGCTGTCTCAATTTTACTAAATCGGTAAGCTTCTTTTCATGGATTCCAGCAAAGAAATACTTATGGAATTGTTTTTCTAGATCAACCCAAGTAATAATAGAATTTGGTGGTAATGAAATGAACCATGTAAATGTTGATCCAGACAAAGATGATGAAAATAATCGAACTCTTAATTCATCTCTGTTAGCTGCCTCTCCACATTGAATAATGAAGCGATTGACATGTTCCATTGTTGATGTATCATCTTGTCCAGAGAATTTAGTGAAATCCGGTACCTTGTACCGATTTGGGAGAGGAATTAAATCGTATGCAGGAGGGTATGGAGTCCGATAAGAATAAGTATTGACCTTGGGCTTTATCCCAAACTGATCCTTCATAATTTCTGCTATCTTATCGGCCCAAAAAGCATCAGCCTCCTGCTGACGAACTGGTTGAATTTCTACAGGAGGTGCCTGCTGACATCCCTCCACATATCTTTGTGGCCCACGATCTCCAGCAATCGGCATATTTGCCGTTACTTGTGGTCCATTAACCTGTTGGAAAGGATTCATCGGCTGGGCTGCCGATGGTTGATTCTGGAAACCAGCTTGCATATGACCTTGTTGAATCCCTGCAACCTGCTGATTTCGCTGAACTGTATGTTGAACAGGTAACTGTCCTGACCAATCATTATTAGAACTCATCGGCACAAAACTTACCGATGGCTGGTAATTTGCTGATATTGTTGGATAATTATAACTGGTTTGAGGCATGAACTGAACCCCAGTTTGACTCATAGCAGGGGCTTTCTGCTGCATCGGCAGTAAGCTCGCCGATGGACTTGAATTGAATGTTTGAACCATAGGCATCTGGAAACCTCCTGGAGTTGGTTGCACAGAAGTAGTTGCGGCATATTGAGGCACTTGAGCCATCGGCGAAACGGCCGATGATATAGGCGCTCTTCCTACTGCATCAGACACTTGAGGTAATCTAGGATTGAAAGCAGAGGACTCTGAAGGCATGCCATATCCCCACCAATTAGTAGGAATCTGGCTATTCTGAGACACAGGGCCTGACATAGCTGATGCCGATAGATCTGTATTAAGCTGAACTCGCCCTCCTGGTAACACCTGATCTGATTGTATCGGTATAGATTGAATATTAGGTGATCCTGCCAATATTGGAGGGGAAGTAACTTCTGTACCCACAACGGCCGAAGGAACCGATGGAGTTTTGACAGATGCCGGCTCTGGTTGATGATAGGCAGGCCCAACGTAATGTGGTGCCGCTTGTCCTTCTTTGAGAGTTTGAACCACAGCATTATGAATAGTATTGGACAGCACATTGGAATGATTAATCAAAGCATGATTTACTGCAGAATTAACCATCTCTTGAAGTTTACCAGGATTGGAGTCAAAGGTAACCTGCCGAGGCAACAGCAAATCTTGCTTCTGGATGACTTGTCCACTCTTGTTCAAGCTAAACGATCTCAGACAAAGCTGCTTGTATTCTTCTACAGCCTTTTCCATAGCCTGCCTCTGTTCTTCCTTGAGATCTTCTTCTGATACTGCGATAATGTTCCCTGGATCGATCTCGGAATTGAACATATTGATTGATTTGTCCCACCGGGCGTGCCAAAAGATGTGTTAATGCAAAAGTGATCTGCAAACACAAAGGGCTAATACCCGAATCGATATCCAAAGCGTGCCAGTCGATTTGACCTGTTAATCGACAAGGATGAAGATACGAACACTTTGGTCCTGACAACAGCGATACGCCCGGAAGTCACGGCCAAGAGGTGCTCACGCGGAACTCGAGAATCGCCGAAGGTCGCACTGAAGCGATGCAGCTCGCCGAATCAATGAGAACTCGTAAAAAGGAAAAATATGCAAATTGATGAAGTCGCCGAAAAGTAAGTAGATGCAAATAGGAGTAAAAGTTGGTTTTGATATTGATTGATATATATCTATTACATTGCCCCTTACTCCATATTTATAACCTGATCTAAAGAGACACAATCCAAACACAACTAGGACACCAATCCCATATCTAAGGAAACACGTGACTCTTACATGAATCATAACCTAACAAATACAGAAAAGGAAATCAACTCCTATCTATTTCCCTGTCCGCCTCAATTACGATGGAAGTCTCACTGTCCTCCTTCCCATCGGCATACTCCCTATTTCATCGGCAGTAGTCTTCAAGTCTTCCTTCATCGGCATACTCCCTGTTTCATCGGCAGTAGTCTTCAAGTCTCCCTTCATCGGCATACTCCCTGTTTCATCGGCAGTAGTCTTCAAGTCTTCTTCCTTCATCGGCAACGCCTGAGTCCAAATCAACCTTTACATTGACCATCACCAGCTATCGGCAACCATCTTTACAAACTGGCTTTCATCGGCTATCAAAGTATTCAATAACTTTCCCCTTGCCGATTAGTCCACTCCGATTATTTTGACACGTGCAAAAAACGGTGTCAACACTTGTGTTGTTTTATACCCCAATCATCTGAATGGCTATTTCTCTCTGCCATAATGATAGCCAAGTATTCATCAATGTACGGTTACATCAGTTGTGTACTCTGCAAGACACTATAATGCGCCCGACTCACCTCTTTGTAATCATGGTCGATGAACACTTTTCTAGCACTGGTGCCCTTCCTAGCCAGCCTACCCTTGTGACGAGAATCAGGTTTACCAATCCCTTTCTGTACTTTTAGGTACTCTTGACAGCACTCGACGACTTCTTCAGTACTGTAACCCTCTATCATGGAGCCCTCTGGGTATGCTCAATTATGCACATATCGACTTAGAACCGACATAAACCACTCGTAGAACCACATTTCATGCAAGTAGCAAGGGCCCATCGCCTGTATCTGACGAACCATGTGAATCATGAGATGTGGCATTATATCAAAAAAAGCAAGAGGTAAACACATCTCTAGTTGGTTTTGTGTCTCCACCACAAATTCATGTAGGTCACTCAGCTCTTGCTTGCCAATCGTCTTCTGTGAGATCTTCGAAAAGAAGTAGCACATGCGGGTGATGGCCATTTTCAAGAGCTCTGGCTTTATAGCCATGATTGCAATAGGTAGAAACACTGTCAGCATCACATGGCAATTGTGAGCCTTGCGGTTCATTATTGACAAGTCCTTCATTGACACTAGCTTCTTCACATTTGCTAAAAACCTAGTCGGGACTTTGATCCCCCTTAGGAAAGTGCATATAGCTCTCTTCTCGTCTGGTGTTAGGTTGAAGCACGCCGCGGGCAGAGTGTATTTTCCATTAGCCTCAGGTACTGGGTGAAGCTGTGGCATCACATTTAGCTGCACCATGTCTTTCCATACTTTCAGACCAACCTTTGACTTGCCTGTGTCCATCAAGGTAGCAATAAGACTCTTAAAGACATTCTTCTGCACGTGCATAGCATCAATGGCATGGGGGGCCTCCAAGTCTGGCCAATAAGGCAGATACTGAAAGAAGATCGATTGTTTCTTGAAAGATACTGAAAGAAGATCGATTGTCTTTAAGAAGTGTCGGTTTCTTAGGTAAACTATCTTCTTGGATGCATCCAGGTACACCCATGTAGTACCATCCAAGCAAACCAAGCATCCTGTCTTTTCTTTGATCTGTCTAGACAAAGCAAACCGCGTAGGGTAATCATTGGTAGTAACAAATATTATTGCTCTACATATGAAGTCCTCCTTTCGGAACGCATCGTACATCTGCTCCCCATGCCTCCATAGCCTCTCTATTTCTTGCATCAAAGGCTCAAGGAACACGTCTATATCAATGCCTGGTTGTTTAGGGCCAGAAATAAGAATAGTGAGGAGAAGGTACTTTCTCTTCTAACACAACCATGTTGGGATGTTGTACATGCTCAAGATCACTGACCATGTGCTGTGGTCGCTCATCATCTCATTGAAGGGATTTATTCTATCGGTGCTCAAGCCAAACCGTACATTCCTTGGGTCATCGTTGAATTCTTTGTGCTTCTCATCAAACCTTTGCCACTGACTACAATAAGCCGGGTGTGCAATCTTATCATCATCCACCTTGCACTCATCATCCCACCATGTCATGAGTGTGGCTTCTGTAGGGTTTAGGAAGATACGTCTCAAGCAGTCGGTCACTGGCAGGTACCACATTACCAAGGCAGGAATTCTTCTCTGCTTTGCATCGTTGCCTAATGGAGTGTCCTCTGGGGGCTGAGATTCTTGTACCACCTTTTTTGTACCCTTCTTATTCCTCTTTTTCCCCATGGAGGCTTTGTCCCCACCGTAAAGGTCATTGTTCTTGTATCGGCTGGCCCCACACTGGGGACATTTATCCAGTGACTCGAAAGTTTTGCCATGAAAAAGTATACAGTGGTTGGGGCATGCATGGATTTTTCAACCCCATTGTCAATGGACTTATGACCTTCTTCGCTTGGTATGTGTTGGCGGGAACTGAGTTTGGTTGTGACAGCACCCATGACAGGAGATGCAATAGATCATTGAAACTACAGTCTGACCAGCCGTACTTAGCCTTCAGGATGAGCAGCTCAAGCACAAAATGTAGCAATGTCCAATGTGTCGGACAACCCTTTTCAACACCATACACAATCTCCTTCGATGCTTTTGTCACCCTTTCCAAATTTTCTAGACCTCTTGGGCTATTTAGTAAAATCTTTAGTCCAAGGGCTCGAATCATGTCCTCCAAATCATCTTCATCCCCGACACGTGCTCCACCATCATTATTGGCACCACCTTCGTTGTTACCATCCCAACCACCAGCATCACCACCTTGTTCATTGCCAAACTCGAAATCCATTCGTGCATCAAGCTCTGCTGAATATTGGGACAGGGATTCTTTGGTTTCGTCGTCGTATTCGTCATCATCCTCGTCGTTAACAATAACCGTTTCACCATGATGAATCCACACTGTGTAGTCCTCAACAAATCCTCACATAATCAAATGTGATCTGATGATAGTCACATCTATCCATGCCATACGGTTCTTGCAATCTTTACATGGGCAAATAATTGTATCCTTATTCTCTTTCAATGTCGTTGCATGCTTCTTTGCGGCTTCAATAAATTTATCCACCTCTTCACGGAAACCTGCCTTGAACCTTAATGAACCATACATCCAAAGTTCCTGTACTCCATTTTTTACAACAATAACAAAACAAACATTAAAGGACTACTTATTCAGATATATATAAAATTGAAACAAATTAATAATTACTTGAGAATAATTGTATATACTTCAGATACATATGAATATAAATCTAACATAATTACATGAAGCATACAAACACACCATGGTAGAGGAAAATTAATTAATGGCCCATTTATCCATAAATAATTAAAATACATATTTATTGATTACAATAAACAATTTCAAAGACAACAATTAGCAACAATTATACTTTACCCAATATCTTTCATACAAACCCTAGTCCAATTTCGTCAAACATAAATTTACAAAATCAAAATTAATAAAAAAACCGAACCCTAAATCTAGATCCACATGCACATGAAACATCCATAAAACTAACTAATTGTTCACTAAAATCAAGAAACTTGGACCAAATAAGGGTATGATCTTGTTCCCCTCCCTAATTTACCCTAGTACAATTAAAACTTGGGTCTAATTTGCTTTATAAGTAGCTCAAGCACCATAGAAAAGAGAGAAAAACAAAACTCTAATTACTCACTAACCAACCATTAAAACTTTAAAAAAGTGTGGAATAACATTTTTTTACCTTCTACAACCTCTCCACCAAAGGATTTGAGACCAAAACATTCCCCCTTAGTAGAGTAATTTTTGGGAGGTGCCCAAGGCCTCCCCACCTTTCTTTTATAGGTTGGAGTGAGTGACCCGAGGAGGAAGAAAGTGCTACAACTGTTTTATATGTGGGTCATTTGTAGGGTTGGCTGGTGAGTGAGCCGCCCCTACCAATCGGAGCTATATATATGGGGGCATTTGTAGGGACGGCTAAATCACCAGCCGCCCCTACAAATAGAAACTCTAGGGGCGGCTAGTGATTGAGCCGCCCCTACAAATCAGACCCCATTTGTAGGGGTAGCTCGTATCACCAGCCGCCCCTGCTGTTCTATTTGTAGGGGCGGCTGGTGTCTGGGCACCCGAGCACGTCACTATAGGGGTGGCTCCATCACCAGCCGCCCCTACAAAAATTCAAACCGTTGCTAAAAATTGTTTTTACGTAGTGCTTGCTAGCTTCTTTTGCCTTCATCTCCGGTCCATCGGTTCTATCAGTAAATATAATTCCCAATGACCGCGTACGTACGTCAGTGACTGAGTGAGCTCAACTTCAGTAGTTTTTTTGGGTGGGGGTGGGGTGGGGGGGTTCTAGAGGAGTTTGGAGTATAAACTGAGTGATGGCTACCGTCGTAGATTAATATAATTGGCTACCATAGGCATATAGAGTAGTAATACTAAGTATGTATGGGTCATTATTAATCTAGCTACTAACACTACTAGAAACTCGATTACTTCTGTGTGTGCGAATATCATCAGAAAAATATTTTTCTGACGGTGTACCCTCAGAAAAATACACATGGAAATAGAATGATAGAAAAATTCAATTGTTCTGTGTGTTCACCGTCGGAAACAATTTTTCTGTCGTTCTTACACGCACAGAAAAATTATGTTCGGCCAGATTAAAAATAAAATTTCTGTGCATTATTCCTCACAGAAAAAAGGAAAACCCGATAGAAAAATCATTTTTCTGTTAGTGTTGTCCCGTCAGAGTTGCAGAGGTGCACTCACAGAAAAAAAATGTATTTTTCTGTCGGGTTAAGTGAACGCACAGAAAAATTGTATTTTTCTGTCAGGTGTTAACAGACCACCGACAGAATAATATATACTTACCCATGCAGCAAATTGGATACAATAATTATTTAGAAACAGTAGCAACAGCATATTAAAATATGGACTGTCCATACAATAATTTCATCACAACATATAAAGATGGAGTCCAAATGTTCAGCACATTCATTCATAGCATCTAGGCTACATGTAGATGATGTCCAAATGTTCTGGCATCAATACATTCAAAAGCATTACCATCTTATCTCAGCAGTTCATGAATTTCACTACTGATAACTACTGCACTACTATGCTGACAACCAGATCGATGTTGCTACCATTGAAAATGAGCAGCTCTTTGCTCTTTCATTGCTGCTCCTATCGACCTGCAAATAAAGCACAGTAAGCAAGATAATATCAACTTGGCATACATCAGGTAGTAAGCACAACTTTGTTCCAGGTAGTAACTTGGCAGCTAACTTCCAGATGTCAAACTATAAATCTAATGTGGGTATTTTATCCTAAACTTCTAGTTAGGAAATAATTTCATCAGTGTCAGGTATCATAATTCTTTCAAGTTCCAACAATCAACATCTGGATATCAAAGACCTAAACAGGCTAGTAAGCACAAATGCATTTTTGAAATCACAACATTAAATCTCAAACAATAAATTGCCTCATTTAAGGACCTTTGCTAATTACCCTAAATTTGTTGGAGAATCAAACAGAGTCATAATAACTACCCTAAAAATTGTAAAGATCCTAGTGTGGTATGGAACATTTGTCCAGGAAGATTATGTACAATTAAAATAGGCATAAAGCCAACACTAGTAGAGAACAGACCTTTGATCCTCGGCCAAAATGGGCTCTAGTCCCGGAATTTTTTGCCCCCGGGACTAGAAATACCTTTAGTCCCGGTTGGTGGCTCCAACCGGGACTAAAGGTCCCTGCCCAACGGCTACTGCGCCAGACAGAGGTGGCAGGGACCTTTAGTTCCAGTTGGAGCCACCAACCGGGACTAAAGGTATACTTTTACTCCCGGTTGGTGGCTCCAACCGGGAGTAAAGGTCTACTCCCGGGCCGTGGCTGCGCCCGGGGTTGGAAAGTTACCTTTAGTCCCGATTGGATCTATCAACCGGGACTAAATGTTCTCCCTTTATAAATCGGTCGTCTCCTCCTTCCTCCCCGAGCCCGAGCTCAGCACATTTTGAAGCTCACTGCAGTAGTGTTCTTGCTTCCTCCCTCCCTCCATTGTTCCTCCATCCATTCTTTGATTCCTCCGTCGATTCTTCAGTTGTAAAGGTTACCAATCTCATACTCTCATTTTTTACCATTTTCTTATGCCATTTTATTCACTATATATATTTATGGTTCTTTATTGTGGGTTTTTTTCATTTGTAAGCAATTTGAGCTCAAAATCACTTTAAGCTTGCATATTTACATGAAAGAAGGTTAAAGTATATATAAATATAAAGTTAGAAAATAGTTAGAAAATTATAGCAAATCCTTACTAGTTGAACTTGCGGACCGTGTTCAGGTCGGCGAGGATGTTCTCTTCCTCGTAGAATCGGAGCTCTTCCTTGACCAAGTACGGTGCCGTCCGGTGGAGAAATCCTCGCCGAGCTGATCACGTAAGCAAGGTCAACTAGTACGGATGGTTATTTATTCACATGTCCCGATATCGTCGTAGTAGTCTGTCAATCACCGTACCTAAACGTAGTATATATAAATAAAAACTTAGAAAATAGTTAGAAAATTATAGAAAATCCGTACTAGTTGAACTTGCGGACCGTGTTCAGCTCGGCAAGCATGTTCTCTGTCGAGCGGTAATGGACATCAAGGAGGAGCTTTGATTCTACGAGGGAGAGCGACAACGGTCGTGGGAGACCGTGTTCCCTTCCTCATAGAATCGGAGCTCTTCCTTGACCAAGTACGGTGCTGTCCGGTGGAGAAATGCTCGCCGAGATGATCACGTAAGCAAGGTCAACTAGTATGGATGGTTATTTATTCACACGTCCCGATATCGTCGTAGTAGTCTGTTATGTGTGTACATTCCCATTCTTCTGTTAATTTGCGGAAATATCATATGAATTACTTACCTGCCGCAGTAAAAGACGAGAACACAATGACCATTAAAAATATCATTGTTTAGAGATCTAGATAATTTTATAGTTTGTTAATTTTATTTGTTTATAAAAGAAGAAATTTATAGTGTATTAAAAAATGAGTATAGAGAGTAGATGGCAACTGCTTCCGGGTCCTCGGCCTCTCATGGGTTTCCAAAGCGACTTAGGCCGGGCCTTCCTCTCATTCCATGCGGCAAGTGTCGTGATGAGACGAAGATTGTGATGGAGTACCGAGTGAAGGAGGGTCCCAACAAGGATCGTATCTTCTACAAGTGTCCGGATCGCAATGTGAGTTATTTTATCGTATTTAATGATTATGGTTAGTTTATACCTATTTTCATGATGGTTGTGATTAAAGTTCTAATTTTTTGTTTTAATTTCAGTGGGATGGCAGTGGACGATATTCAGGCTTCTACTGGGAGGAAGAGTATGTTGAACTCGTGCAAAAATATCTTGCACAACAGGCAGATACGGCGGCTAATGAGGCAGTGATCCAGCCGAAGAAGCCCAAAGATGTTGCACAATCGGAGGATCTGTCTGTTTTAGTTGAGATTGGTCGCGAAATCCTTGTGCTCCTGAAATGTATTTTAGCTTTAGTTCTTTTAGTGGTAGTTGGGATTGTCTACATTGTAGCGATGCTTTCATAAATTTGTATCTTTTATGGTGGCACGCATGTTGTATAAATAATTAATTATGATCTAGGTTTTAATATGATATTTATGTCATGTAATGCAGATGAGCCGTCATTGGATGTATAATGCTGATCGCCGCTCACAAGAGTTCATTGACGGCGTGCATTCTTTATTACGTGTGGCCGAGACAAACAAACGCGACGATTTCATGTGCTGCCCATGTGCCATATGTAAGAATACGGTGGAATATCCTTGCTCAAGGACTCTTCATTCACACTTGTTCAAGTCGGGTTTCATGCCAAACTATATTTGTTGGACAAAGCACGGAGAAACCGGTGTTGTAATGGAAGAAGATGAAGAAGAACAATGGGACGACAATGATATTATTCCTGATGGTGCGTGCTTCAATGATACTGCAATGGGAGAAGCTGAAGAAGAGGTAGCCGCAGAAGATGAGCCGGCTGATGATCTTTGTCAGGTTATTCGTGATGCACAAAGAGAATGTGAAAGTGAAAAGGAGAAGATCAAGTTCGAGCGGATGCTAGAAGATCACAAGAAATTGTTGTACCCAACTTGTGATGCAGGGCAGAAAAAGTTGGGAACCACACTAGAATTGCTGCAATGGAAGGCAAAGAATGGTGTATCTGACAAGGGATTTGGAGAGTTACTAAAAATCCAAAAGAAGATGCTTCCGAAGTACAATGAATTGCCCGCCACTACCTACGAAGCAAAACAAGTTGTCTGTCCTATGGGGCTAGAAATAGAGAAGATACATGCATGTCCTAATGACTGCATCCTATACCGTGGCAAAGAGTATGAGGAATTGGATGCATGCCCGGTATGCCATGCGTCGCGGTATAAGATCAGGCGAGATGACCCTGGTGATGTTGAGGGCGAACGTCCACGTAAGAAAATCCCTGCCAAGGTTATGTGGTATGCTCTTATAATACCACGCTTGAAACGTCTGTTCAGAAACAAAGAACATGCAAAATTGTTACGATGGCACAAAGAAGACCATAAGGTAGACAATATGTTGAGACACCCTGCTGATGGGTCCCAGTGGAGAGCAATCGACAGAGAATTCCCGGAGTTTGCAAATGACGCAAGAAACTTAAGGTTTGCTTTAAGTACAGATGGTATCAATCCTTTTGGAGAGCAGAACAGTAGTCATAGCACTTGGCCTGTTACTCTAAGTATCTACAACATTCCTCCTTGGTTATGCATGAAGCGGAAGTTCATTATGATGCCTGTGCTCATCCAAGGCCCGAAGCAACCTGGCAATGACATCGATGTGTACCTGAGACCACTTATTGATGAACTTCTCATTTTGTGGAATAAAGAAGGTGTACGTGTGTGGGATGAGTACAAACAGGAACACTTTGATCTGCGAGCATTGTTGTTCGTAACAATCAATGATTGGCCTGCTCTAAGTAATCTTTCAGGACAGTCAAACAAGGGATATAATGCATGCACACACTGCTTCGGTGATATTAGAGGTGTATTCTTGAAAAAATTTCGAAAGGTCGTGTACCTTGGCCATCGTCGATTTCTTCCTGCAAATCACCCCGTAAGAAAGAAAGGTAAGCATTTTAAAGGGAAAGCAGACCACCTGACCAAGCCTCGCAACCGAACCGGTGAGGATGTACTCGATATGGTCAATGATGTGAAAGTCGTCTTTGGAAAAGGACATGGAAGCCAACCTATTCCGAAAGACGCTAACGGTCACGCACCCATGTTGAAGAAAAAGTCCATATTTTGGGACCTACCCTATTGGCAAGTCCTGGAGGTCCGTAGCTCGATCGACGTGATGCACCTGATGAAGAATCTTTGTGTGAACCTGCTAGGCTTTATGGGTGTGTATGGAAAGCCTAAGGACACATTTGAAGCACGACAGGACCTGCGTTGTTTGAGAGAAAGAGACAACCTGCATCCAGAGAAGACAGATGATGGACGCCATTACTTACGTCCTGCTAGCTACACTCTAAGCAAAGAGGAGAAGGAAATCATGTTTGAATGCTTAAACAACATCAAGGTACCATCTGGATTCTCCTCGAATATAAAGGGTATTATAAATGTGCCAGAGAAGAAATTCTGTAACTTAAAGTCCCATGACTGTCACGTTCTCATGACGCAATTACTTCCAGTTGCATTAAGAGGAATTCTACCTCCAAATGTACGTCTAGCCACCGTGAAGCTATGTGCATTCCTCAATGCAATTTCTCAGAAGGCAATTGATCCAACTGATCTAGCTAAACTACAAAATGATGTGGTTCAATGTCTCGTCAGCTTTGAGTTAGTGTTCCCTCCTTCCTTCTTTGATATTATGACACACCTCCTAGTTCACCTAGTCAAGGAGATTTTCACTCTCGGTCCTGTGTTCCTACACAACATGTTCCCCTTAGAGAGATTCATGGGAGTCCTAAAGAAATATGTTCACAACCGTGCTCGCCCAGAAGGAAGCATCGCCAAGGGCTATGGAACAGAAGAGGTCATTGAGTTCTGTGTTGACTTTATTCCCGACCTTGACTCGATTGGTGTTCCTGAATCGAGACATGAGGGGAGACTAAGCGGAAAGGGGACACTAGGGAGGAAAACATATATTGGTACGGATGATGATTATTTCAATAAAGCGCACTACACAGTTCTACAGAACTCCTCTTTGGTAGATCCGTATATTGAGACACACAAGGATCTCTTACGATCCGAGTTTCCAGGGAAGACTGAAGCTTGGATTACGCATAAGCACATGGAAACTTTCGGCGGTTGGTTGCGAAAAAAATGTCAAGGTGATGAGAGCATCCATGAGCAACTGTATTTATTGGCTATGCAACCATCATGGCATATCGTCACATACAAAGGGTACGAGATAAATGGGAACATATTCTACACAGTAGCCCAAGATAAAAGGAGTACCAACCAAAACAGTGGTGTCCGCATAGATGCCACAGACCCGAATGGGAATAAGCAGACATATTATGGACGCATAGATGAAATATGGGAACTAGAATATGCACCTACTTTGAAGATCCCATTGTTCAAGTGCCAATGGGTCAAGGTGACCGGAGGCGGGGTAACAGTAGACAACGAGTATGGAATGACAACAGTAGACCTTAGTAATATTGGGTACAAAGATGAACCATTCGTCCTTGCCAAGGATGTGAATCAGGTGTTCTATGTCAATGATATGTCTACCAAACCAAAAAGAGGGAAAAACGATAATGACTCAACCAAAGAGCCAAAGCGCCACATAGTTCTTTCAGGGAAAAGAGTCATCGTGGGAATTGAGGACAAGTCAGACATGTCAGAAGAATATGAAAAGGATGACCGAATTCCGCCCTTCAAAGTGAACAAAGACCCTAGCATCTTGGTAAATGATGAGGACACTCTATGGTTACGAAGCGATCATAACCAAGGGACATACGTAAAGAAGAAGTTCACTGCTGTGCCCACTTGATGATATAGTGATTTAATATAGTGTGTGTTTGAGATATTATGTAATAATTGTGAATTCAGATGTTTATTATGTCATGTTTCAAATTAAATCAATGTTTGATTTGGTGGGATTTCTCTCTCAAAAAGGTAAATTAGGATACTGAGTGATGAAAAATTAAAATATTAACGTTAAAATGATGTGAAAACAAATTTCCTGTCCAAAACCAATAATTTTAATAATTTTAATTAAACACTACATTTTTGCATTAACGAAATAATAAATATTAGTTACATTATGTTTTATAATTCTAACAAAAAATAAAAAAAGTTAGGTTATCGATTTTTCCTATGTGCAATAAACAAAAATAAAATTCATATTTTTAACAAAATAATTTTATGCCTTTTATTTAATTTACTATGTATTTAATAAAAACTATTGCGTTTCTATTGTATTTAACAAGACTATTGCTTAAAACAGGCGGGAAACGAAACTGCAGGCCACCTTTACTCCTGGGTGGGAAGCCCACCCGGGAGTAAAGGTGGGCTGCGGTTTCGTGGCCCGCCAAAAAAAGCCTTTACTCCCGGTGCATGTTACCAACCGGGAGTAAAGGTATACCTTTACTCCTGGTTGGTAACACACACCGGGAGTAAAGGCACCTTTACTCCCGGTTGGTAATACGCACCGGGAGTAAAGGGTTTTTACTCCCGGTTGGTGGCTGGCACTGGGAGTAATTCTCCTCTGCTATATAACCTCCAGCGCCTGGCAGATCGATCCGCTCGTCTTCTTCCTCGTCGAACACCGCCGCCCTCTTCTTCCTCGCGCCGCGTCCGTTCGCCTTCCGTGACACCGGCGCCACCGTCTTCTTCCTCGTGCGGCCTCCACCGCGCGCGCCCGTGCCCCTCCTCCGCGCTTGCCCGTGGCCCTCCACCGCGCCCTCCTCCGCGCCCGAGGCCCTCCACCGCGCGTTGCCCCACCGCGCCGGCCCGAGGCCCTCCAGTACGTACACTGCCGAGCTTCGAGGTGATATATTCGTCGATCTCTTTGTACATTCGTCCGAGCCCTCCACTGCCGAGTTATAGATCACGTCGAAAACTACAACTTTGGTGTAAGCCATGTCAACGGTCGAGGTCGATTGAAAATTCCAAATTTTGAATCACAAAATCTAGAAACTAAAAATGAATATTTGGAACTCTAAATGATTTTAAATAAAAACATATCTTAAGGCAAGTTTTGAATATTTGGAACTCTAAATGACAAGTATAATTAAGGATCACCAATGAAATTACTTTAGAAATTAATTAGATCGATGTAAATCCATGGCTTGTATAATAAACACGCTATATATTATTTGGAAACAACGCTACGAACCATCCGCTAATGATCCAGCCCATCAACCGCCATACATTCATCACTATATGATATGCCATTATTTCAAGATGCAGTTTCAATAGAAGAATTTTTTCTATCTTCATAGATCAATGTTTGTTAACGAAATTTTATCCAAATATATTCATGTAGGGTCTTTTTTTTTGAAGGATTTGTTGTAGGATATATAATGGTCAAATAGGAACTCAATTTTGATACCCAGTTTGTAAACTAAGCGTTTTTTAGTTTATCAAAAATATCACATGTTTCTTCATTTGTGAACTTTGAATATACAGATATAATATATTAATGTTGCTAAAGTAATATGAGCATTACATATTTTTTTCCGGGAAGACTATCTTCAAACTTTATATCATAGCATCAGAGATCGCCTGTAGAAGAAGAAAATAAATTCTTATCATTTCAGGAAATAGTAATGGTTATATGAGCAATAAGACACATATACTTACATTTCATAATGACTTATACTTATATTATTAACATAGAATTTTCTCATATGATGAATGACTACATGGTTGATCACATGGTACATAGGATCACAACATCACGCACCGACACCGCCCCGGCCCGCCTCACGTCATCGTCGTCGTCAGCACGCCGGCCCGCCTCACGTCATCGTCGTCAGCACACCGGCCACCGCGCCGACACGTATATATACGTCATTTGTATTCATATGCATTTCGTCCATGCGTTTCTATGTATACGGCGGAGCACCGCCGCCCTCGTTCACCCATGTGTACAGACATATATACGGCGGAGTGGAGCATCGCCACTCTTGTCACACCGCCCTTTCTCGTGCCCTAATTCGCCCTAGTACCGACGTAGTTCATCCTAGTGTGGCGAATTGCGTCCGTGATCGAGGGGCAAGATTTAATAATGCATATTGTTTGTAGATTTTACGCATGTAATAAGCAAAGATTTGACGTACTATATATTGGTTTTGTTTTTTGAAGCTAGATGGCCGACCCGAGAAATATGGATGAGGAGGAGTTGATGATGAATTTGATCAACATTGGCACTCAAGTTGCCGGCGATGATGGTGCTAAAAATAACGTGCAAGAGGATGTAGATGACGGGAGTCAGTACTTAGCTCTTGAACAAAATGAGCAACAACATATTGGCCAAGTATATATTTTTTATTATTAGCTATATATATATATTATCATATGTCTTATGTGTGCTCATGACATTAAAAATAATGTTTATGTTTTGTAGCCCTCTGGATCGACATCAACAACTACAACGAAGAGTAAAAATGTTCGAGGTCCCAAAAAGCCATTGGAGGGTCGCTTCATCATCTCGGAGTTCAATGTGGATACAGGAGAACCGGGGGGGCCGAATAAAATGAAATTTGTGCACCACTGTGGTTACCTTGTACGGGACCGGCTCCCGATTAGTACCCGTGAATGGAAGAAGAAGACCAATGCTCCTCATATCAGTTTTGTCTCCGATCGTGACAAGGCGTTAATTTGGAATGATGTCTTGGTACATTTCACGCTCCAAATAGATGATTATGATGATATAATAGATGGTGATGAATTGAAGGAGCGAGTTAGGGATTGGGCAATGAAGAAGATGGCCACCCAGTTTCAGACTTGGAAGAAACACCTATACACGACGTATGTCAAGAAGAACATAGCACCAGATTTTACTGTCCCAGGCCCGATCTCAAAGCAGAGGCCCTATTGGGATGAGTTTGTACAGTACAAGACTTCGGAAGAGGGTGTGAGTCGGGTGATAAAGAACCAACATAATGCCCAACAGAAGACATACCACCATACCTTGGGATTAGGTGGCTACCCGACTGCCATTAAGAAGTGGAACAAAATGGAAGCAGACCTTCTTGCCAAGGGTATCAGACCAGAATCACTCGAGTGGGGAGAACGTGCAAAGAATTGGTTTTTCGCTCATGGGGGAACACTAGAGCAGGAGACAGGGAAGTGCGTTTATGGCACAAGACTGCAAGAAGCAGCAGAAAGATTGTTTTATGCTCAGAGAGCTACTTGCTAGTGGTGCGTTCAGGCCCAACAGAGAGAAGGATGAGCTGACATACGCCATCAGGACTATTGAACATGGTGGCCGAACTAGAGGCAAAGGAAGTGTCTCGTGGGAGCATGGATTCCCTCAGGACAGACCTTCCTACAGAAGTCGCCAGAGAAAGAAGGAAGAAGAGGCACACCGGCTCCAGAGGTTGGAGGAAGCGGTGCGTGAAGCACAGGAGCGGGAAAAAAACCTTGAAGCGAGAATGCAGGAGGAAATCAAAAGGCAAGTGCAAATAGCAGTGAGTGCAAGCAAGCAGGCATCAGAGCCAGGAATCAACATTAGCCAATCTGTTCAATTGAAAAGTAGCTACGCTTCCACGGAGATACCAAATCAAGGGGACACAGGACTGCGCTTCCCTGTGGATGACGTCACTGAACCTTGTACAACGTGTGAGCTACACATTCCGAAGGAGAATTCCACAATCAAGGTGGCTATCAGTCTTGTTAATCCTATCAACCGAACCAAGACACCAAGGATTCATGGGAATATAATCCAAGAAGGATATGCCACCATCTCGGTAGATAAAGCTGAAAAGGTTTTAGTGATTTGCCTCTTGACATTCCTGGAGGTGATGGCGAGAAGACTCTAGGAGAAGCGGAGAAGACATTCATTCTATGGCGCAAGCGCTACATCATCATTCCAGGGATGTCGGCTCCACCTCCTCCTGAACTACCTCACCATAGGTACGTGCGGATGAAAACACTACATCATTAATTTGTATTGGCTTAAATAATTAACAATCTGCTCATAATAATATGTCATTCCTTTTTTTGTAGCAGATCCTCCCCCAACCTAAATCCAATTGTTCAATCACCAGATCATCATAGTGCTCTGTACGATGACATTGTGTTGGAAGACGAGGCTGCATCCACACCCTCTCCAAGGAGGTCTCCAACGCCGCAGCCGCCACCTCCAAGGAGGTCTCCAACGCCGCTGCCAACACCTCCAAGGAGGTCTCCAACGCCTCCCCCGCCCCCGCCTACCAAGAAGCCTAGCAAGAGGCCAGCCCCTCAAACGAAGAACCAGTCCCGCCTGCAAAGAAAGCCACCGTGAAACCAAGGGCTATTCCCAAAATAATATCTGAAGAGAAGGAAGAAGGAACTGTGCATATAAAAAAGACATGTCTAGATTCTATGACAAACTTAAAATGAATCAAGAAGCAAGGAGAAACCCAGAGAAACCGTACTTCTTCGTAGCTCCGGATATTTTAAGAAAAAAGGTGACTTCTTACCAGCAACAACAGCGGGAATCTCGTAAGCCGTCCAAATCAACGTTATCAGACTATGGACCGCACTCTCACCAAGTCAATTGAGGCGGCACAGAAAAAGAAGCGGGCAGGGAAAGGAGTTGCCCAACTCGGACAACAAGCGCACCAATCAATCCCCCCGCTAGTTGTTGGTAATGAATATGGTTCGAATTTAGGATTAATGCATCAGGCAAACATACCTCCGGATGTCGATTTGGATCACCTTGGTGAA
>NW_027097948.1:0-25002 GCF_019320115.1 Miscanthus floridulus | reverse complement strand
GTGGCGAATCGACCATTACAAACTTTCCGAGGCACACCATAATCTCTCGGGTGCTCTCCGGCGACGCCTAGCCGTCTAGGAATGAAGAGTCCAAGAGTAACTAATGCAAATCATGAAATGGACAATGTGCACAAGTGCTCAAGTGCTGGCTTGCTCTCTTTTTCAAATTCTCTCTTAACCCACAAATGGATTTTGTGATTTGGATCACACACTCACTAAGAGAAGGTTTGGGAGAGTTGGCAAGGCTCAAAAATGTGTATTGCAATTAGCAGAATCAGCAGCCTCCAAAGGTGGAGGCTTGGGGGTATTTATAGCCCCCTTGGGAAAACTAGCCATTTTATAGCCGTTGCCATACCGGACATGTTCGATATGACTTACACTGCGCCAACGGTAACTGAGTTACAGTGATGTTGTGAGGCGTCGGAACTCCCGACCCTCAGCACATTTGAAAACTACAGTAACTGAGTTAAAGTATGTGAGGTGTTGGAACTCCTGATGCATGCCGAAACTCCTGACCGTTGGAACTCCCAACTCATGTCGGAACTCCCGACCCTCAAGGTATTTGAAAATAGCCGTTGGCCTCTGGCCGTTCATACTGGTATGAATACCGGACATGTCCAGTATGACCGGGATAGTAAACCCTCCAAGTCAGTTAAGCGCGAGATGTCGAAACTCCCGACCATTGCCGAAACTCCCAACGAACCAACCCGAGAACAACAACTTTTCCATTGCTGGGCAAATACCGGACACGTCCGGTATTGCCAGACCAGCAAAAATGGGTTAGCTCTTTTGTCTCTCAAACACTCAGAACTCACATGGGTTGGCTTGAGCACTAATGAAACATTATCTATCAACATGATGCATCCCTCTTAATAGTACGGCATTCCTATTAACTCAAATTTAAAGAGTATAACAAATTTAAACCTTTTGAGTTGATCTCTTTCAACCAAAGCCATGTATTCCAATCTTCATCAAGTGAGGGTGCCAACATGTTAACTTTGGTCTTTTTCACTTGAGCATGTCACTTGATTCCATTCATCAAATATGAGTAACTCCAAATGCATCAAGTCACTTCCAACACTTTGTCCAATATAGATTTGATCCTCCACATCAATATGACCATCATAGCTTGATTAGTACCTCAACTAAATGCAAGTACTTTCTTCTTCACCCTAGCTAGGTTCTTTGGCCGCCAAGCCATCGCTTACCCTTCACCCTTGCTTAGTACCTCGAAGCCTTTCCTTGCTATGTTCACCATCTCAAGCCATCAAGTCACATCTTGTGTTGAATCATCCATTCATTTGTATTGTTATCTTTTTCATTTTAATTTAGCAAGCTTCAAATATAAGACCATTCCATATGCAATCCCTCATGTCTCATCAACTAATTTTTATAGGGCTTGCTTTCACATAGTACATGGAAATCCCACAATAAATAAGCCTTTGCATGAATTCCATTTGCATTGTTGTCTTGTGCTTGAACTAGATTGTTTATACAACAACACATTATTTTGGCTTTCATTAAGTACATGTGAGATAACCTATTACCTGTCCACACTTAGCAAATGGGTTAGACCTTTAATCATGTTGTCATTCAATCATCCAAAACCCACTAAAGGGCTAGATGCACTTTCACATGGTTTGGACATGGCCCTTCGAGCAGCTTCTCGAAGTAGTCTAGGGTACCCTTAGTTGGCTTTTGACCCCCCTTGTGGTCGGCGATGGCCATGAGCGAGCCCTCATGTCACTGCTTGTTCTTCTTCTTCTTGGGATGGTTGGAGGCACCTTCGCCGACATCCTCGTCCCGCTTTGCCTTGCCTTTGAGGTGCTCAAAAATTGCCCCGTTCGCCTCCTCGCCCGAGGCATGGCTGGTGGTGATGTCAAGGAGCTCCTTGGTGGTCCATGGGCCCTTATATCCTAGCTTGTGAACTAGGGACTCGCAGGTGGTTTTAGACAAGAAAGCTCCTATGACGTCGGCATCGGCGATGTTGGGTAGCTCGTTGCACTACCATGAGAAGCACCGGATGTACCCACAAAGAGTTTCCGCAGACTTCTGTCGGTAGTTTTTGAGATCCTATGGGTTCCCAGAACATGCATATGTGCCGTGGAAGTTTCCCACAAAGATCTCTTTTAGGTCCGCCCAACTTTGGATTCAGTTGGGCGGAAGGTATTCCAACCACGTTTGCGCTGAATCAGCCAAGAACAATGGAAGGTTGCGGATAATGAAATTGTCACTATCCGCTCCACCGGCTTGGCAAGCAAGCCAATAATCCCCGAGCCATAGTCCAGGGTTCATTTCCCTAGAGTATTTCAGGATGTTGGTCGGTGGTCGGTACCGCGGTGGGAAGATGGCGTTGAGGATGTGTCAGCCAAAGGCCTGAGGTCCCAGCAAGTTAGGGCTCAGGCTTCAGTCCTCACCATTGTTGTAGCATCTACCATGATGTGGGTGGTAGCCACGGCTAGCCTCCTCCCTTGCATCACTATGGGTACGCCTACGAGCGTCGAGGGTATCACGCGCGTCATGGTGGAGGCCGAGACGCTCATGCATCGGGACCGTGGTACGTGGCCTACCGCCTTGCTGCGTCTGGTGGACTAACATGTCTTTGTCGAGTCACTCTGAGGGAGTGTGCTGGCTGGCGTCGAGCTCACATCATCGAAATAGCGAGCTCTTGGCCTGCTACGCCGCCGCATGCTCGAGTAACATGTGAATCTTGTGATGGGCCCGACGATCCTCGGGTGTCGCAGGCCTTAGAAGCCCCTGAAGCTAGGCCACCACAGCAGCGATGTTCTAGCTTGCTCGAATGAAGTGTGGGAGGGCTTCGTTGTCCTTGATGATCCTCCAGTTCACATCGCGGGCCACGACACGCGCACACCCACCGTCTCGGTGGCGCTCGATCTCTCTCTTGAGCTCCGCACATTCCTGCTTGAGCTGGAGTCATGCTTCCTCGATCTCTTGGTGTCGGGCCTTCAGCTGCTCTACCTGCAAGCAAGGTGGGGCCCTGCATCCCCCTTGACCTTGTTGTTGAGGTCGTTCATTAGGGTAGCCTCTCCCTCATGGATGCTTTCAACGTATCCCTTAGGGGTACCTACCATGAAACATTCATGAGAAGGGTGATGGCTATCCCTGCTGGAGTCAGAGTCAGAGGGCAACCCCGATTCACCCGTGAGGAGGTCGTGGAAAGATTCTGCGACATATTCAGTCATCCCCACAAACTCGTCATTCACGGGGGATGGAGGCACGCATTGCGCGACAAGGTGGCCAACGGTCTCTATGGCGTTGCGGAGACCAAACGGGAGCGTTGTTGGGGCACTTCGGATGAGGTATTCTAGGGAAAGCAGTTCTCCTCTAGCAAGCTGTGTCATGACGTTGGCAAACGAGAAGGTGAGGTGGCATAGGTCCTCCTAGGACAGTTGGGGTCCTAGGAAGGTGCTGAGCTGGCGCTCTAGCCTCCCATAATCGAAGCCGAGGAGCTGGTCACTCTCAGGGGCATGGGCCTCTGGTGCGTGTAGCTGTAGCTCTTCAAGCGCCTCAGCGATCGCATCGAGGCTGGTAGAGTGGAGAGGTTGGATGATGATGGGAGCCCGCACCAACTCTCCCTCCATCGTGATGATGAAGTTTAGGTTCCCGAAGTGCACGTGTGTGCCCAGGACCCAGCTGATGCTATGACTAGCCATCCGAGGCCTGATGTGGACATCCAGACGCGCAAAAAGCCCCTACCTGGCATGCCAACTGTCGGTGTTTTGAGTTACCAACTAGTAAATTTCTAGTATTGCACGTCTGGCTCGGATGGTGTGCTTAGAGGACATGAGGTTTATACTGGTTCGGGCAGAAAGTCCCTACGTCCAATTTGTCGCTGCCTGCTTGTGTTACTAGCACAAAAAGTTTGTAGTAGGGGTTACCAACGAGCAAGAGAGGGACAGGTCCCAAGTCTCTGATGTGTGTGTGCTCCTAAGGAGTGTTAGGGCGTGTGTTTTGATGTCTACAGCCATGTAGAGTGGTGAACCGCTGTCCCCCCCTCCTAGGGCATCCTGCTTCCTCTTTTATAGATGAAGGGGAAGAGCAGGTTACACAGAGAGAAAGAGGGAGAAGTGCCAAGGAGAGGAAGGCTTCCAAGACCACGCGGGCCTTTCTTCTCCTTTATGCGGGACCCGCCGACACTGCAGATGGTGATAGGGACGGCTCCACGCCGGGCATCTATTCACCACTGATGCCATGCCTCGGTGTTGTCAGCAAGTCATGATGTCCCATTCCGTCCCAGCGGGCGACACAGTGAACCAGCATGCTGGCTAGTGGCCGTACATTGAGTAGGCAGCATAGTAACCACACGTCCATCACAGTTGGTGATGTGAGTTCCCTGGAGTGACATGTCGCGGGCATGGGTCATGTTGAGATGTGCCCGCTCCCTGCACGATGCTAGAAGATTGACCTTGGGTTGTACTTTCTAGCACGTAGTGGTTGGTGGTGGTACGGGCTTCTGTCAGGAGCCATGCCTGAGGGGTCGAGTGAGACGGAGCCCCTGACCCAGAGGCTGAGCAAGGCAGAGCCCCTAACCCAGAGGTTGGGTGAGGCAGGGCCCCCGACCTAGAGGTCAGGCGAGGTGGAGCCTATGCATCTAGGGGTCAGTTGGAGCTGTAGTTGCGCTCTTGACTGCTCGGATAAATCAATGTTGATGACCATTAGCTCCTCCTCTTCGATTACCCTAGTATTGGTCCCCAGCACATGGTGTCTAGGCTAGAGGCTACCTTCATTTGCCTCATACTCCATGGTTGAGGGGTAGGCGGCAGGTGGTGATAGCCATGTTCGCCCCCCATAATCCCCCATGTCTAGGTATGGCGTAGAGCTATAGGCCGGTATCGCCTGGCAGACCAGGTGCGCTCCGGTGCCCGAAGCAAGTCTATAGTGGCAAAGCTATCTTAACTTAGGATCTATATCCTTAGAAAACCTTGCTACCCAAACTATCTTTCTTCTTGTTATCATTAGGTGAACTAGCTTAAGAGACTCTTACTCCTCTGTTCCTTATGGAAATACGATACCCTGAAACTTCTAGATGAAATGCTATAACGGTAATTCCGTGCGCTTGCGGATTACTTCTGTATGCGTTAAGAAATACCAACGGAACCCACAGATAGATTGTGGTAGTTGGCAGGTGGTGACAATCCTATCCGTCCTATGTATTCCACATGTTTAGGCTAGTTCTTAAAGCATAGGTTTCAATTGTAGTATATCTCTATCAACCCTTCTCATCTATTTTTGTTGGTGTTTGGACCGTACCTCAAAGTGTTATCCATTCCTACTTGCTATTCCTTGGCTTAGTTATATTGCTATAGTCTTAACTAGAGTTGTGCTTCATAGTAGAATTAACTCAGGGTTCTTGTACTCAATCGTTGTAACACCCCAGCTCGTTAGAAGCCTATAGTTGTTATGTTGTTGGCCTATGTGGCACACCGCACATGAGGAGATGTTGGTGGTGGGATACCATCTTGGAAGTTTAGGAGGGTGAGGGCTAGCTTATAATCTTTATCGTTCCAAATGTATCACCTCTAGGTTAACCCATTTACACAAAGTGAGGACGGAAGTGTAAGAGAGGTGTTACACATATGTAGGCCCATTCCACATGCGAAGCTGGCTATATAAGGAGATCTTGGACGCGGTGTTACACTCCTTGTCCTCCCATTAGCTTTGCATTTATCTTATAGCTTTCTTCATGTCTCTTGTATCACACTACCTTTGTTTATTATCATCACCCCTGTCTAGAGTCAAAAGATTGTTTGTAACTTAGTCATTATAATGTTTATCTTATAGCATTCTTCTTGTCTCTTGTATCACACTATCTTTGTTTATTATCATGACCCCTATCTAGAGTCGAAAGATTGTTTGTAACTTAGTCATTAGAAATCATACCGATCAATCATCTCTTAGCCATACATCTATTTTCCTCGATGATATAAATACGAAATTGGAATACTTCAGGGTAAAGTGCTGCATCGATATTCTATGCGCTTGCAGATGAGCATAAAAAATATCAATAGACCACATCCAACCACTGCAATGACAACATTAACAACGTCCATAACAATGACAACCTATGGCAGAACTGCCCAAGTTATATGGCCCACATGTGCCTATCATTGTGCTTCAGACTTCTGACTGCTACACATGGGAGCCAAACAACTCGGTAGTCTGTTGGGTGTCCTCAGGGAACCCCGAATCATCCATGTTTACCTTTTCGAGCAGGATACATCATAGGAAGCATTGCAGTATTACAATAGTTGTACAAATATACAAATATATTACATTAGAGTAAGTAGCGGAAGTCTTACAAACCATAAGTTTTACAAGCCATTTATTTAGTTATTATAAACTATAAGTTTTAGCCATCCAGGCAGTGCGGGAGCAAAATAGGTACCACTTATACTACAATCAAAAGAAGTTCACCATGCCCAAGGGTGCACAACAACTGCTCTACTGCTAGGACTCCTCCTCCAGCAACGTCATGCAGCAGGTGCAAAAGCCTAACTGCTCATGAGGCTCACCTGCAACAAGGGTTTAAAAAACCCTGAGTACAAAGGTACTCAACAAGACTTAACCGACAAAAGGGAAAGACTCCAAGGATATGCAGGCTTACGAGGAATCAAGGTAAGTTTGTAGCAAGAATCAAGATTAACTTTTGCAGAAAAGGTTACTAATAATTGATCCTTACTTTCAATGTTTTAGCTCAAGTTGAATAATTATAAGTCTCTCATTTGCATCTAATCTAAATCAATCACTTCTTTAATCATCACATCTCATAACCAATTCACTAAAGTTTCAGCTATTAACTACGATGTAGAGCAGAGAATTGAGTCTTCTTCTCCGCGAAGCAAAGGTGATTCGAATCGATTTGGCCCAGCTGGGGTTTCCTTACCACACGACATATGCAGGTCTAGGACCAGTCCTGAACCTACATATATCAACCCTCACTCGGGTCCCCCAAAACATGAATGGGTTGACGCTACCCGAGAGCATAGTACTCCACCTCCCTACGCCACTCCTGGCGGATTCATAGGATGTGTACATGCTACTCTCGCCATCTCTCCACTCCCAGTGCGTGGTTGGCCTTTCACATAGTGGAATAGCCAAGGTATTAGGCTTACCAGAGCATGTGGCTAGTACTACAAGGTCTCGACTTACAACAGGTCTACAATGGTACAGTCCTCAATTGACACAAACAGAACAAGCATGACCAGGTAAACCTGTCGGCTTAACCACCAAACACACAACCCATGTCTCGTCCGGTCTTTAGTTAAACATTATTCATTATTAAACTCTTAGGACATTTCCTAAGTAAGGAACCATTGCGAACGATGAAATCACCACTCAACTCTTATCACTAAGCAAGGCTAAGCATAACGAACTTATGTGACTAAAAGGGTACAAGGAATGGTATTAGAATATCAAGGCAGGTAATGCAACAATTGGTTTTCAATCAACTGATATAGTACTCAATGCACCAAGCATAAGACTTAAGTGAATAATATTTGTAAAACACAAGGAAGTGGTTGTATGCTCTGGGGCTTTCCTGTGGTGTCGGGGTTGTTAGTTACTCTAGAAATACCATAGCCCTCAGACCCAACCTCCACAGAGTGAAAACCCTCCTCTGGGCTTTGCTCAACACTAGGATCACCACTCTTGTTCACTAAATGGAAGTAAATATGCATGCTTTAGAATGATGATGTGCTAACACAACATAAGTGTTGACACAAAATTTTCATCCCGTGCTGAGGACACATGCAGCAAGCCGGAAGGGTCTGCTCGATGGAGCAGATCCACCTAGCTTCAGCGCAGGGATGGTCGATCCTATGCAATCCTCCCGCGACATGCCAATCAATTTAACCCTGTAATTGACAAGGAGAGAAAGTTCATCAGTAATTAAGGGCGGAACTTGCCGATATTGCCAGACAGTCTTGATTGTGCGGCTATGAGAGCCAATATGAGAGGAGATCGACTAAATAGTCAATTCCAGCATATTCATAAGAATAAATCGATTAAAGCTCATTGGGTTGTATAAGAGGAATCGGTTATCATACAAGATAGATATCATTATTTGAGCAAATATTAATCAATGGCAATAAGATACTGACAATGATCGGTTTATACTGAGCCAATGATTACAAGTTACCGAACCCCTTTATATAAAGAAACAACTCAACACCATTTAACCATTTAATAAAGATAAGCCTAATGGACATGTTAGATCTCATCTATCACCATAACCAGTGGGTCATGAGGCAGAATCATGCAGGCCGTAGAAACAACAATAGACTCGATGACCCTAACTCATTACTAATATCAGTGGGGCATGAGGCAGAATCATGCAGGCCATAATACAATAATAAGATCATGGGGCTAATACATCTTTCAACCTATCTTTACTTCAACGGTCTCGTGATGCGAACTGTTCGTGAAAGCATTCGATATCGGCTAAAACAACCGATTCAGGCATAGTGCACAGTTAGGGTCATGCCTTATTAGGAATAGATCTACTAAATAATGATCCCCACTCTACGGTGCTAACAGTGGGGTGTGAGGCAAAATCACACAGGCCGTGATAACGGGCCATGGAACGGTTTTCACTAGCCAATAGATCTACTTGAGACACAGCATGCCTTAACCGCACGCTATGCACGATTAAGATTGATATAAAACAGTCGATAAAAACATAACTCATCGTTTAGGGTGTAGATTAGGTCAGTTCTAGATTAGCAAACGATGGGTTAAATAAGATATAAGGATGATCCAAATCAATCTCAATCGGACAGAGTGATATTGCTATAATTAGATAAACAATGAAGGCAATAAGCAATATCGGTAACTTAATGAATCTACCAAAGACTGTCATTCTAAGGTAGAGCCGATAACTTGACCTTGATCTAGTTCATGCAATGGGGGTCGACCGGATCAATGCAGCCATACTTGAACTAGACAAGAATCGATAACTAACTTATACCAGAGTCGCAGTGGAGGTCGACCAGATCGATGCAGCCATACGAATAGATGTATAAGCCATGATGGTACTTACAACAAGCGGTGGAGGTCGACCGGATCGATACAACCATACTTGCTGAAGAAATCGCCGAGATCTACTCTACTCCTACTCCTAAGGGGTGGCCAGAGCCGAAAAAAGTAATTAACTTGTATTTGATTGATTCGTTGTTTTTTACAATAGCCGGGGTTTGATATTTATACTCGGAGTCTAAACATGAATCATGTCCAAGCATGACTCATTACAATTTTTGATACTAGAGAAAACATTCCTAATTTAAGATAACTTGGACTCTAATCTTTCCCTTTTTGTAGAGTCCGGCATGTCTCGTCCCAGCACCGATCGTAGCCTCTGTCGTTGCCTGCTGGCGCTATCTGAAGAAAGCCGATTCCAGCGCTGCATCTGAATCAGCTAGTTCCGATCTACATGCAACTGATTCCTTAATGGCATGATCTCAGGAGCTTTCAAGTCCCTATGACTCTTCTTCCAAATTCTAGTGTAAACACATGCCCCCCAATTTTGGGATAAAAGAAATTTTATTCCAAAATGATCACGTCTATGTCCTCAATAGGTCCGCAATCACGGGACAAGAATCTTGATCTGGGGTCTACTATTTGTCACCGTCTATACCAGCTCATGAGCCCATCCCTCAAAACTTTTATGAGAGCATCACTGCTTCATGAGCACTTTGACTCATCCTTCCAGGCCAGCTATAAAATGTCTATCCGACCCTGGCAAGAGCAACTCGACAATTCAGCCATGTTTCTCTTCTATCTGCCTCCTCGAGTGCTCCCAACTCCGCTGGACCCTCCATGGTCTATCTTATGAAGATCTCAAGCGGCTAGAAGAATTCTTGTGCATAGGGTGATTGTGTCACTTATTCTAGTGCCTCGTTGAGCAAGAAGACCAGCCATTGTGGTTAGGAGAACTCTTGTGATATCGTCTGAGTCTTCTCTCCATGCTCACAAAGTTGTTCTAGTGTTTGTGAGGGCTAGAATGTGGACATCTTCCCTTTGTTGCTCCTCCAAACGCCCACCGGGAAAGCCTTAGGCTTCTTTCCCATAGTTTCTCAATTTACCGAGAAATCTACTAGGCATATGTTAGGCGGGTGACCTTTCTTCTTCTCTGGTACAATTTTATCGATGGGCCAATGTAACTTGGTTCACAATGAGTTTCGGCCTTATGGAGATTCAGACTCCCTTCAATACAAAGAAGTCTTGGCGGGTTAATCTCTGGTCAATGTATCCATCCCACGATACTTTGTAATCTGGGGAAGCAAAAAATTCGAGTCCGTTATCTCTTCGTCATCCGTCCCCTGAATTTTCGGAGTGTTGATCCGTTTCCGTTTCTGATTTCAATTCCACACTTCCATCGAAATCTATCTTCTCGCTTTCCCAGGCTATATATACGGGCTACGGTTGTGGATAAAAAAACAACCCTCTTCGTCTCAATACTCCTTCATCTTCAGTATATTTCCTGCCTTTCTGTAGGTTCGAGGTCATGGAGAACAACAAGAGGTCTGCTGAAGAAGCCCTCAACGGATCTACATCATCACGCCAACATCTTCGTCGTCAAGAGGACGCATCTTTGGGTACTCCCATCGCTCTGGATCAAAGGGCTGACTCCGCCCAGCCCTTGGGGTCATCTTCTGCACCAATTCACCACCAGTTTCCTCATCACTTGAGGTGACAGATCGGTAATGACGATCCGCTAGCCTCCATCGATCGGACCGACCAGCATCTAGCCAATAGCCTTTCCCTAGCGGAATCAGCTTTGGCCATGATTGAAGATCGATCACCCCCGAGGTTGGCCAGGGCTGAAGCTAGAATCATGGGTGAGATGTCTGCCATTATTTCTCTGTTTTTTCCTTGATTTTGCCCTCAAGATTTCTGATCACTCTTTCCTTGAATATTTTAGATCTAACTGCTCAGTTGGAGAGTCTTCGATCAATTGCGGATCATGCGGCGGGATTTGTCAATGCCAGGGGCACCGTTCTAGTGGTTCGCTTGCATGACATCCCGAATCATGTCAGGGAGGTTGCCCTTCATGGCGTTCGTCATGGTGCTGCAATGGCGTTGGCTGCTGCACAAGCCCATTCGGGCCAAAATCTTCGGCTTCTTCCCCATGGTTTTCTAGATGCAATGCACCCTAGGGAGCATGAGTGCTTGGTTGAGGATTTTATGAGCGCCGCCAACTCTGTAGCTTTTAATACCCTGGCCGATGATATAGTAGGCAAAGTGTTTTCCGGCCCATAGCTTGTAATAGGTGACGTTTAGCAAACAACTTCCTTGCCTTGAGTGATTTCCCTTTGTTTTGTGCTTCATACCCTTCACTTTATTTGTGTTTGCTTTGCTTCTATAGGCGATACACATCATATCGGCTTTTACTCCTTTGGGTTCATTTTTTGCAATGGAGACGATATCTTTCCAATATCGGCTATTAAAGCTATTGACCGAACAGATCGTTTATTAAGTATTGATCCAAACGCTAGGATAATATTTCTTTAAATATTTCCCGTTGATTGCTCGGCCAAATTCTTCCTCTCCTTTTAGTGTTTCTAAGATATAAGCATTACCAGGCGCACAACGTTTGATCCGATAAGGTCCTTCCCAGTTAGGTGACCATTTACCGAATTCACTGTCCTTTGACCCGATCGGCAATTTTGCTTTCCTGACCAAGTCTCCTTCGGAGAATTGCTTAAACTTGACCTTTTTATTATAATATTTTGCAACCCTTAGTTTATTGGCTTCGATACTTTCAAAAGCGCGCAGTCGAAGGCAACTCAAGTCCTCCAAATTGTCTATCATAAGATTCTTGTAGACTTCGGCTGACAAATCATTCTGCAGTGTGACACGCCTTGATCCAGTCCAAACTTCCCAAGGAAGAACTGCATTATGGCCATACACAAGTTCGTAGGGCGACGTTTTAATTGATCAATGGTAGGCCATCCTATATGCCCATAGCGCCTCATTTAGCGTCGAATGCCACTTCCTTGGTTGTTTCTCGATCTTTTTCTTGATTAGCTTAATCATGATCTGGTTGGATGCCTCTGCCTAGCCATTAGCCTAAGCATAGTAAGGAGAGGAATTTAGTAGCTTGATTCCCATACTGGCAGCAAAATCCTCGAACTCTTCTAATGTGAACATTGTCCCTTGATCTGTAGTTATGGTTTGAGGAATCCCAAAACAATACACAATGTGTTCCCTGACAAAATCAATCATGTTCTTTGAGGTTACCATCTTCAAAAGAATTGCCTCAACCCATTTAGTGAAGTAATCTGTTGCTACTAATATGAACTTATGTCCTTTGCTTGAAGGCGGAAAAATCTGGCCAATTAAATCAATTCCCTAACCTTGAAACGGCCATGGCTTGATTATTGGATTCATGGCCGATGCAGGCGATCTCTGGACATTACCAAAACATTGACAGTCCTGGCACCCCTTGTAATATTCAAAACAATCTTCCAATGTTGTTGGCCAAAAATATCTAGCTCTGCGGATAATCCATTTCATCTTATAAGCCGATTGATGAGCTCCACATATCCCTTCATGTACCTCACCCATCAACACCTTAGCTTCTTCTTGGTTTAAGCATTTGAGCAACACCCCATCGACTATTTTATAATATAACTGGTCATCTAACAAAACATATTTAGTTGATTTATACCTTAGCTTTCTGGTAACTTTCTGAGACGGATCTCTAAGGTAATCGGCTATTTCGACTCTCCAATCATCACTTGAGGTTCCACTACTCAAGACTTCTTGAAACACTCGATACCCTGATGCACTTTGAGCTAGACGGTTCGCTTCTTGGTTTTGTGCTCTTGGAATATATTGGAAAGAGATATGAAGAAATCCCTTGAGTAACTTTTGGCACTCATCATAGTATCCTTTCAACGTCTCTTCTTTGCACTCATATAGGCCGATCAATTGATTAATAATTAACTATGAATCTCCAAATACTTCAATTGCTTCGGCCTTTACTTCATGAAGAAGTTGAAGTCCCTTGAGAATAGCTTTGTACCCCGCTTGATTGTTAGTAACCATTGGCTCAGTTAGAAGAGAAAACTCAAAACTTGCCCCTCGAGGCAAAATAATAACAATACCGATGCCACCACCCTACTTGCATGATGACCCATCAAAGAACAGCGTCTAAGGCATCGGCTCTACATAACTAATGCTTGGCTTGTGATGCTGGGTGATACAATCGGCCATTACTTGTCCTTTGACTGCTTTAGCCGATTTGTACTTCAAGTCGAATTCCGATAAAGCAAGAATCCACTTTCCAACTCTTCCATTCAGTATTGGCATCGATAGCATGTGCTTAACCACATCAGCCTTGGAAATAACTGTACACTCGACCGATAATAAGTAGTGTCGCAATTTAGTGCAAGAGAAATATAAACACAAGCATAATTTTTCGGTGGGAGAATATCTCATTTCCGGGTCTAGTAGTCTTCTACTCAGATAGAAAACAACTCTCTTTTCCTTCAAATTCTTGCATCAGGGCCGATCCAATTGTCTTGTCATCAGCCAATATGTACAGCTTAAATGGCTTACCTTGCTGAGGAGGGACCAGCATAGGTGGACACTTCATATATTCTTTTATCTCTTCAAACACCCTTTGTTGTGTGTCACCCCACTTGAATTCTTGATCATTTTTCAACTTCAACAAAGGAGAAAACGGCAGGATCCTTTCTGACAAATTTGAAATGAACCTTCTGATGAAATTAATCTTACCAAGCAGAGACTGCAACTCTGTTTTGGTAGTCGGGGGAACTGCTTCATCAATTGCCTTCACACTTTTCTGACCAACTTTGATCCCTCTCTTGTGGACCATGAATCCTAAAAATTGTCCAGCTGATACTCCAAAAGCACACTTATTAGGATTCATTTTCAAACCATGCTTCCTCATGCATTCCAGAGTCTCACGCAAGTCAGCCAGATGTTCTTTGTACCCTTTGGATTTTATCATCACATCATCGATGTAGATCTCAACAATCCTGCTGATCAACTTATGGAAAATATAATTCATCGCCCTTTGATAAGTTGCACCAGCATTCTTTAGACCAAAGGTCATCACAACCCACTCGAATAGACCGATTGCGCTGGGCCACCTGAAAGCGGTCTTCGCTATGTCTTCCTTAGCCATGAAAATTTGATTGTATCCTGCATTATCGTCCATGAAGCTAATAACCTTGTGCCCGGCTGCTACATCTACTAACATATCAGCTATCGGCATTGGATAATCATCCATAGGTGTGGCTTTGTTCAGATCCCTGAAATCAATGCAAACCCTCAATTTTTCATTCTTCTTATATACAGGGACAACATTCGATATCCACTCTGCATATCGCACGGTCGGATAAATTTTGCTTCCAGTAACCTTTTAGTCTCCTTTTTGATATCATCAAGCACGTTCAAGTTGAATATCCTCGGAGCTTGTTTAAATAGCTGATATCCAGGTTTGATTGGCAACCGATGTTCGACAATCGACCGGTCTAAACCAGGCATCTCATAGTATTCCAAGCAGTCTTTAAATTCTTTTAATAAATCAATTAATTCCCGCTTATACTCCGGATCCAACTTGGCACTTATGTACGTCGGCCTAGGTCTATCTCCAGGACCAATATCTACTTCTTCTAATTCATCGACCGACGTGAAGCCATGTCCTAGTTTGCCATCTGTACCATCTATTAGATTATCCATTAATACAAAATTTTAAAGCCGACAGCTTGGATCGACTGTTGGCTTTCACCATTGACTCTGAATTCTAAAGGTAATAGGAAAGCCATTTGGATATTAGCTGATGGTTGCTTCCTATCGGCGATTTGCTTAGTATGCCACACTTGAGTTTTACTAGATGCCTGAGCCTGTTCCATCTCTTTATTCCTTAGGCGTTGCACCCTTCTCTTCTGGCTTCTTGTTAATCCTCCTAGACACCATTGACCTTCCTGCCAAGCATACTTTCTTTCGTTGCCTTCCTCTTCATGATCAGCCCAGTCTTGATCAACAACTCTTTTTCTAAGCCGATCATGAACACTTTTATTTTTTAGGCACCGATCCATGCTATTATGATGACATGCATCTTGAATATGGATAGACCAGTGGTTGGTTTGAGACTACCTATACTCTCGATATTGATTGCTGCATTCTAGATAGTCATGTCTGGTAGGCAACTTCAAACCTTCGTTCCAGCAATGTCTGAAGAAAGGACAATTCTAATGTAATTCGACTTGTTTCCTTTCATACCTCTCTTCTTCCAGTTGATGCCAGTACGCTTGATCTTTCAACCAATGCTGATAATCTTTTTCCTTCTGTCGCTGCCATTTATTCAATAGAATCCGAGATGTGACCCACGGCTTTGTTGTCTATGTTTTTTATGTCTTCCCCTGCTCATATCGGCTCTTTTGCTCGGCACGACGTCTTCTAATCTCTCTGTACTCATCAGCTGATATTTGCATCTTGGGATCGACTGTTCCAGCTTCTTTTGATTTGGTTGATGTTAGGACCTTAGTTTTTCCTTTGAATAGCCCAGCATCAACCATGTTTTGATCTCCTGGGAAAGGATTATCATCAACTTTCATTTTCCGAGGCGTATCAAATTTGAGCCTCCCCTACTGAATAGCTCTCTGTATATGCTGCCTGAAGATTCTGCATTCATTAGTGGAATGAGAAGTAGCATTATGGAACTTGCAGAACTTCTTGTTCTTCAACTGATCATGGGGCAACATGACATGACCATCGGGCAACTTGATCTGCCCTTTCTCAAGTAAGAAATCAAAGAGCTTGTCTGATTTGGTGACATCAAAGTCATAGCTCTCTTCAATTCCTCTTCTCCAAGGATTTGGCACCATTACTGTCTTCTTACCCCAATTCCACTCAGCTACAGCAACCTCTTCTTCTTCATCCTCATAGTCATCATCGACTGAGTATGGATCATAAGCTTCGGCTACTGTGGCACTCTTCTGGAATCGGGTATCTCTATGTATACTCTAAAATTGGCTATTGAGCGCTGCTACTAGTTGAGCCAATTGACCCAAGTTATCAAATTCTTATCCCAGTAGCTTTTCTTTTCACATCGGCAGCATTCCTTGAACAGCTAAAGCATCTAATTAATCATCGGCCAAGTTTAAGGAGAAGCATAAGTTCCTGGTTTCTCGGAACCTCTGAAGAAATTCAGTGCCCGATTCATTAATCTTCTGTCTCATAGTTGTCAGATCGGTAATCTTCTTTTCTCCAATCCTAGTGTAAAAATATGTATGAAACTTCTTCTCCAGGTCAGCCTAATTGGTAATGGAATTGACTGGCAATGACAAAAACCAAGTGAAGGCTGGCCCTAATAAGGACAGAGAGAAGAAACAAACTCGATGGGCATCCTCAACTGATGCTTCGCCTAATTGTGTAAGATACCGACTGACATGTTCTATCATGCTTGTACTGTCTTGGCCAGTGAACTTAGCGAATTCTGGGAGCCTATAATTTGTGGGAAGAGCGACCAAATCATACCATTCTAGATATGGGCGTTTGTACGAAAAGGTCAGCCCTTTTGACTTTAGGCCGAACTGATTCTTCATCATCTCGGTCACCTTCAGCAGCAACTCGTCAGCTTGCATATTTGGATTTCTTTGTACTTATTGACCCATCTATGGATTGAAATCCCGTGTGCCCTGATATCCTGGATTTGGCATCATGTGAAGAGTGTTATAATCTGTGCCATAGTGATACCCTTGTGGAATCTCGATCTGTTGAGTCCTCTGCTGGCTTGCTAGTTTGAAGTCTCTGATTATAGATATAAAGATCTATATCACTATGGATCCTTTGAATTGATGGTGCTATTTTCTGAGCCGATGATGGTATGTGGCCTGATGCGCCAAAATTGATCACCTGGTTCTGACTTTGCCCCACCGGCTGTTGCACATACTGTACTAACGGTCTAGGATTATACTGTGTCTAATTTGCAGTAGTTCCTTGAGTTTGTTCAGATGAACCCTGAACTGTCTAGATGTCACCATTACTAGCTGGTGCTGCTTCTTGATGGCTGGTACCGACTTGATTAGTCCCTTGGGTTGACGGATCTGGAATGTTGTAACAAGTCGATCCAACCTGACCAACTGGAATCCCATGAATCACCTCTTTCATGGCATTGTGAAATGCGTCCACGAAGGCTTCATTACGGCTTGATATGGCATCACGAATAGGTTTGTCTATGACTTCCATAAAGAAACGCCTGTTTTTAGCTTCGACTGTATCTATGTGTCCATGTAGTAGAACTCTTGGTAGTGAAAATTTCTAAACAATTGTGTTGTCACGTGTTTTGGTGTAGGACAACAAACACTTCTTCTAAAATTCTTGTAGCTTTGCAGATGACATCTTTGTCTCTATCAGGTAGATCTTCATAATGCACCATAAGGATGTCGTCGTTGTTGTGAGCCATCATGACGATTGTGGGGTCCCACCGGGCGTGCCAGAAACATGTGTCGACATAGAATTTTTGTCCTGTGCCGAGGACACATGCAGCAAGCCAGGAAGGGTCCACTCGATGGAGCAGATCCGCCTAGCTTCAGCGCAGGGATGGTTGATCCTGCGCAATCCTCCCGAGATGTGCTAGTCAATTTGACCCTGTAATTGACAAGGAGAGAAAGTTCATCAGTAATTAAGGGTGGAAACTTGCTGGTGTTGCCAGACAGTCCTGAATGTGCGGCTATAAGAGCCGATATGAGAGGAGATCAACTAAATAGTCGATTCTAGCATATTCATAAGAATAAATCGATTAAAGCTTATTGGGTTGTATAAGAGGAATCAGTTATCATACAAGATAGATATCATTATTTGAGCAAATATTAATCAATGGCAATAAGATGCTGACAATGATCGGTTTATACTGAGCCAATCATTACAAGTAACCGAACCCCTTTTATATAAAGAAACAACTCAACACCATTTAACCATTTAATAAAGATAAGCCTAATGGACATGTTAGATCTCATCTATCACCATAACCAGTGGGGCATGAGGCAGAATCATGTAGGCCGTAGAAACAACAATAGACTCGACGACCCTAACTCATTAATAATATCAATGGGGCATGAGGCAGAATCATGCAGGCCATAATACAATAATAAGATCATGGGGCTAACACATCTTTCAACCTATCTTTACTTCAATGGTCTTGTGATGCGAACTATTCATGAAAGCATTCGATATCGACTAAAACAGTCGATTCAGGCATAGCGCACAGTTAGGGTCATGCCTTATCAGGAATAGATCTACTAAATAACGATCCCCACTCTATGGTGCTAATAGTGGGGTGTGAGGCAGAATCACACAGGCCATGATAACGGGCCATGGAACGGTTTTCACTAGCCAATAGATCTACTCGAGACGCAACATGCCTTAACCGCACGCTATGCACGATTAAGATTGATATAAAACAGCCGATAAAAACATAACTCATCGTTTACGGTGTAGATTAGGTCAGTTCTAGATTAGCAAACGATGGGTTAAATATGATATAAGGATGATCCAAATCAATCTCAATCGGACAGAGTGATATTGCTATAATTACATAAACAATGAAGGCAATAAGTAATATCGGTAACTTAATGAATCTACCAAAGACTGTCATTCTAAGGTAGAGCCGATAACTTGACCTTGATCTAGTTCATGCAGTGGGGGTCGACCGGATCGATGCAGCCATACTTGAACTAGACAAGAATCGATAACTAACTTATACCAGAGTCGCAGTGGAGGTCGACCGGATTGATGCAGCCGTACGAACAGATGTATAAGCCATGACGGTACTTACAACAAGCAATGGAGATCGACCGGATCGATGCTAGCTGTACTTGTTGAAGAACTCGCCGAGATCTACTCTACTCCTACTCCTAAGGGGTGGCCAGAGCCGAAAAAAGTAATTGACTTGTATTTGATTGATTCGTTGTTTTTTACAATAGCCGGGGTTTGATATTTATACCCAGAGTCTAAACATGAATTATGTCCAAGCACGACTCATTACAATTTTTGACCCTAGAGAAAACATTTCTAATTTAAGATAACTTGGACTCTAATCTTTCCCTTTTTGTAGAGTCCAGCATGTTTCCTCCGAGCACCGATCGTAGCCTCTATCGTTGCCTGCTGGCGCTATCTGAAGAAAGCCGATTCCAGCGCTGCATCCGAATCAGCTAGTTTCGATCTACACACAACTGATTCCTTGATGACATGATCTCGGGAGCTTTTAAGTCCCTGCGACTCTTCTTTCAAATTCTGGTGTAAACAATAAGTAAGGTGCAACATTGATTAAGATGACTTAACAAGATTAATTACTTGAGTACAGCTTTCCTTCACTTAACATTTAGGTTAATTACTCACAAAGCATCATTGTTTTTATAATTAACAGGTTAATTATGAGCACAACATGAAAATGATTAAGTTGCTAAGGAACAACAAAGGATTAGTGTTCCAAGGTCTACAATCAAGTCAAAAATTACATCAAAGCCATTTAGGGATTTATAGAAATCATTTTGGTATTTTTATTAATCCATAAAAGACATTTGAATTAAGTGGACAATTTATTTTCATCAAAACAGAGCCAAACTTTTTGTGAAGGCTGATTTAAGCATGAAAAGCATTTACAAAACGTTTCATGATTTTAGGATAATTATTTTAGTCTATAAAAAACATAGAAGGTTCATTTATTAATTAAAAGATGCAATTTTTATACCTAGCAAAACTACTGATTTTTACCAACTCATATTTTTCCATGATTAAACACATGATAAAAAGCTTACACAAATTTTTTTATAATTTTATCAGCTGTAATTATTTAGTTATGAATTAAACAAGTTTCATGATTTATTAGCATTTTCAGAAAAACGAAAAAGGATGAAAATCCTTTTCTCACTCAACTCTCCCTTACTCTCTCTGACTGACAAGTGGGACCGGTCAACTGTGCACAGTGCGCCCGCACTGACCGCGGCGAAGACGCCTTTGACCTGTGGGTAACTCGTCGGCGACGAGACCTACCCCGCTGCACTCCTCTCGTCCTCGTCCACCTCCTGGTGGTACTGGTTGAACGGCTGGCGCCCGACGGCGAGCACTACGGCGGCTCCGGCGAATCGGTGGTACTCCGGCACGGTGGCTACGGTCGACGGAGGCGATTCCAGTGACGCAAACTAACTCTACGCGATCCTCTCGACCTCGCGAACTCACTAGCGGTGACAAATGAACATCTACGGCATGGCAGCATACCCGCCGGATGCCATGGCGGCACGGTGGAGCTCCGGCACGGCGGACCAGCCCAACGGCGAGGTCCCCAGCGACGCAAAGGTTACATGTGCACTCAATACACACACACGCGCACGCGCCCAAGGGGTCGGTTGAGCGCGCGCAGCCTAACTACACTCGCGATCGCGGCCACGGTGGCTCAGCAAAGTAGAGCACACCGGCACGCCGTCGCTCCTGGCCACTAGTCCATGGTAGAGGTAAAACGGACGACGGTGTTAGCATCAGGAGCTCACCCCAACTTTGGAACGGTGGCTAGTTGAGACGAGAACACGGCGGAGCTAGGTCGTCGACGTTGGGGACGAAGACGGCGGCGCGGCTCACGGACACGGCGGCGTTCCGGCTCGTCAAGGGCTCTACCGTGAAAACCAAAAGGCTAGTGAGCAACAAGGTGACAAGATGAAGTGGAAACACACGTCAAGGTTGAGACGAAGGTGTGCCACAGAGGGCTGCCCACGGTGAGGGGCTCACGGTGGCAATCTGCTCGACGCCGAAGAAGAAGAAGGCGCCTGGGCGACTCCTACGGCTAGCGATGGCGCTGGGTTGCTCAAATGATGCGCACAGGTGAGGCAAGCGTAGTTGCAAGGCGAATTGCAATGCGGTGGAGTGGTGGCGGTGATTCTACCGGCGAACTGGGGTGCTCGATGGCGGCGCGAAAGGGAAGAAGGTGAGGGCAACGACCGGCTGGGCGAGGTATAGGCGAGGGCGAAACGTCTGGGCATCCAGCAGTTGTTTGCGAACATTGAGGCAAAGCAGCTGCGCGTCACATGCGCATTAGGCGACGAAAACAATCGGCGGCGGTGGTGAGCAGGCAGGCAGAGTGCTCCGGTGACGTGCACTATAGCAGCTTGACAGTGCCCCTTCTCTCCCCTTTTTCTCCCAATTCCAAATGGCAACTCACTGACCTCCAAAAACAAAAGTTGTTCATCATACTTCGATCTTCAACTTTGCTTTAAGCATGAACATCGGAATCTAACTGGATAGAGAGATCTAATCTAAAGAAGGAAGCAAGATTGAAACTGAAATGCAGAGTTTCAGTTCAAGCAGTTAGGGTTTTGGAAAAACAGTTAGGTTAGCATCTTTGGTAAATTAATTGGTGAGTAATTAGTGAGCAAACAATTCAACTAACAACACCATTGTAAAGTACAAACTTTATACTTCAAAATGATGATTTTGTTTGATCAAGATTATTTGTGAAATTCCTTTTAATAGATTCCCCAAAATGGAATCCAATACTGAAATCCAGCACTTGCCAAAAATGACTTAAGTATTGAAACTCAAGTTTGAATTAAAATTTGGAGCTCAAATTTTAAGGGTTTGGACTTGAATTCACACCCCATACTTGACACTAGTGTAAAGCACCTACTTTACACCTCAAAGTTTATTAGGGCATAATTTCAAGTATTTTAGTGAAATTCAAAAATAAAAGGCCACAAAGTACCTTAAAAGGATTTTTTAGTTTAAGCACAAACCAACACAAAAAATGCATTGCAATACTAGTAAATAAATATTGATTTTAGTAAATACAAAGCATGGTGAGCTATTATAGATGATTAACATGATGATGACATGATCAAGTTTTAGTGATGCTTAACACCAGGGGTGTTACACAACCCTCCGGCCATCGTTGTAGGTCTCAAATATTCATTGCAATACTCGTTTAACTAAATACAAAAGGATTATATTAGGCACAAGTAACTTTGGGGTATGAGTGGTAAGGAACGTGTGTGTATTTCACATGTAAAATTGATACACCCGGTTTTAAGGACAAAACCTGATGCACACCATATGTGAGTCTTTAGAAACAAATCTCACATATAGCTACAAATGAGGGGTGTTATCAAATAATAATGCTTAATAACATAATGTACATAGTATAAAAGATATAACCTTAGGAACAATCAACGGATAAACAACTCCGATCTTCGGGTGTAGACTCCACTCCACTTGATCCAAACTGACTGGTTGATCACAATCCTAACTCCTTTGAAAACTAGCAATCTGAACTTCGTCCTGAGGTGTGGGAGAAATTGCAAGAGTGAGTCTATGTCGAACTCAACAAATATAGCCAGGGGTTTATGAGGCTCAAAAAGCTGACGCTGGTTTACTACGGTTAGCATTTAAGTCATCATCAAGTTTAGCATTTATTAACATCAAAGTAGCAATAATCCCATAACACATGATCAATGAACATGAATAATCAATATCTTAAACAATTAACATAAATGATCATCTTAACAAGTAAAAGTCATTATCCCTTAATGTAAGTGTTCCAAGGTCGCTCGTATCCGTGAGCATGGCTAGTATACCAGTTTGTTAACTCTACGCAGAGGTGTACACTTTCACTGTGAGTCATGTTTCCCAAATGAGTGGGTTAATTACTCCCAAAACACCGGAAACCATATAAAGCCACCCAAGAGCTCATCAAATCGCCAGGGCCGCAGGGTCATCAGATATAGGAACCCCTTCCAATAATATAAAAGGCCGCTTCCATAGCTAGGCTCAACAGGACAGAGGTTGTCCTATACCCAACTCGCAGACCTCTAACCAGCTAGAAAAGGGTTTCTCAAGCAACTAAAGCCAGAGCCATATAGCCCTCACAGCTGTACGTTAAATCCCGGATAATCAGTTACAAGACAAGTCCTTCTGTTGCTAAAAGTCATCTTGTTTATGTTTATAGCATATTCATTAATCAAGTTTCAAGATCATGATTGTTGCACTAGCAATAGAACTACCCAATGCAAACCTCCCAGGGATGACAAGGTAATTAAGTATTCAAAAGCTAGGAAATCCTACCATATGTAGCAAGGAAGACACATGCATATGTATTTTAGTGAGCATCATGAATAGGACAACAAGGAAGGTCTTTAGCTATACTTGCCTTAAACTCAGATCCTTCTTCAAGTCCAAACCTTCAAAGAACTGCTTCTTGCTCACCAACTTGTTCTAGATCACCTGACGTAAATCTCACCGACTGAACATGATCAAAGAACACCACACAAGCATCCGATCAAACATGCATAGCAAACATAGAAAATTTAGAACAACACACCAATCAATAAAAAGGTTTGAAAACTAGCCTACGCATTGCTACGATCACACAAACGCGAAAATCACACTAATCAGACCTATGGTGAAACGAAAACGTCTATCGATATGCTTTATTTATTTTAATGATTATAAAACATGTATAAGATATCTCAGAGAAATATCTAAACTGAGTTAAGTCATTTTATACTTGAGTTATTAGATTTAGAAAACTAAGATAAACTATTCATATCTTAATTATAGTTATTTTGATATCATTTATGCAAATTAAATTTTGACTCACAAAGATATAATAACAAGTGAGAGTATATATTCAAAACATATATAGCGCGTATAAGCCCTTGCATTTATTATTTTTAAAAGGAAAACCAAAATGATGTAAGCATTACATCAGTTTAGGATTTATCAATGGAATAATTAATAATGTATTAAGGAGCGGATGTGCATGTATTATTTAATCAAAATAAACTTTAACTTTTCAAATTAAAAGAACATGTAAGAGCATCTACACTATAACTGAATATGACGTGGGTTTCAGCTAAACAAATTATAATCAAAACATATATTTAAATTGATATAACCAGTTTAATATTCATTTATTAAGGCCGACGTGGAAAACCTATATTGCTTTTAATTAATTTAGAAAGCTAGTTGCACATTAATTAGATTTACAATAATTTATAAAAGACCGAAGTATATGCCTATGTTACTTTTAATTAGAGACTCAATTGCATAAGCACAAATCAAATTAATATTTACTTATAAAATTCAAAGATGTGAAACATGATAAATTTTCCTACTAATGTGTACCTCATCATCAGCACGGTCGTAAAAGAACAAGAACGAAATTAAACTGATTGTTTTTAATTGGGAAACCATTAACTAATTATTAATGTAATTAGTATTAGGTTAATAAATTCATAATTAACTGACATGATAAACTTTACTACTGCGTAGAGCACAAAATTACGAAACTAACGCAACTAGAATCGCTCGAAACGGAATTAAGACGATGAAACTGGTAAAGGATTAACGATCGGTGGCAAAACTGTAAATACATCATCTTGTACCTCTGGCCTCCTCCATCTGGACGTACGTGGCCATGGCAAAGAGGTTGCCTGCTGCTGCTGTGTTCGTGCAGGCAGGGAAGGGAGGGACTCGGCAACGATCATCTAGGCGCGACGATGAAGCAGCATGTGAGGTCTTTGGCGGCAGCGGTTGTTGTCGAGATCGGCGAGATCACGATCGGTGGAAAGCAAGGCTATGGGCAGTTTCTGGCGGCGTAGATGCAAAACCACTGGACAAGGAAAGGGCTTAGACTCTTATAGGGAACGGTTGGGCGTGGCGATCACATGAATCTCGTAGAAAACAGAGGCAGCGGCGGTTTCCATCGGACGGAGACCGTCTCCGGCTCCTGCACGGCACCAGGAAGAGGATGGGGCAGACGTCTGGTGCTGGCCAGGACGGTGGCCGCCTGTGCTTACGGGAGGAAGCACGCTGGGCTGTGCGGCTACAACTAGGAGAGGTGATGTTTCTTATTTCTTTTTCTTTTATTTCAATGCTTTTTTTTGTAAATCCTTTTTAAATGAAATTTAAATTATTTTTTAGTTTTGGATCAAAAGCACTCAGTACATTAAATCATATGCACCA